>NW_007727931.1:304198-308255 GCF_000696425.1 Galeopterus variegatus | reverse complement strand
CGGAGACAGGGAAAAGCGGGCTGGGCCAATTGTTACCACACCACACCCGGGGCTCCGCCCCCAGTAAACCGCCTGTTGCCAGGAGGCAGATACCCCCTCTGCGGCCACCAGTTCGGAAAAACGCCTAGCCGATTTTTGGTTAGGAAAAGTGTGGTTGGAACGCTCCCGGGCTTACTTGAGCCTGCCAGAGAGCTGACTTTGGGAGGGCGCAGGAGTCAATCCGCGCCAGGAGGATACAAAGAGGAACTGTGTGCTGCGGGCTCCTCCTCCAAGGAGCTCACGCTGAGAAACCCCCACTCAGTGCTACAAAGCCACCCAGAGCAACGGGTAGACTGCGTCCAGGAGAAACCTGAAAGTATTCCTGGGCGGGGCCGAGCTGAGCAGGCGCTTGAGGACACAGCTGATAGACTGGGTTGCAATAGACACACCACAGCTCAGAGAGGGGAGGTGTCCGGTTACGGAGGCCGAGACTCAGCAGGAAAAAAAGCACACCTTGCGGGCGCCCCGGTAAGGTCCAACAGCCCCACCTAGTGTGCAGACTCGGCAGTCAACACACAACCTGTGGGGCCACCACAGCGGGATCCAGCAGCCAGCGCCAGAGCACACGGAACAGAGAGAAAATCTACACGGGAAGTAGAAGCTCAAAAGAGACCACACAACCTGAGGTACCATCCTGTGATCCAGCAGCCCAACAGAGTCCAAACTGATCAGAGAGGAGCCTCCCCGGAGAGGCCTAAGGTACATTGAAGTGTACCAGTCGGGTTTCTAAGGGAGCCGACCCAAGTGAGGGGAAGGCAAGGAGAAATTGTGGGTTGACTGACCCTCCCTCCTCCCCCCCAGT
Organism: Galeopterus variegatus; assembly: GCF_000696425.1. Classification (NCBI taxonomy): domain Eukaryota; kingdom Metazoa; phylum Chordata; class Mammalia; order Dermoptera; family Cynocephalidae; genus Galeopterus; species Galeopterus variegatus. The sequence goes on along the minus strand of NW_007727931.1, from coordinate 307,414 downwards.
CCGGAGAATTAGGTCACCTGCTAGGCAGGGCGGGGCGCGACACAACTTTGATGACTCAACTAAAAGTCAAGGCTTATAGAAGACACGCCTCAGCCCTGTCCTGAGCACACAGAGTGGGGAGGGACCCGGCTAAAAGAGGCGGAATCTCAGAAATAAATAAAGAAAGAAAGGAGTAGTTGACAGCCCACTGGAAGGATTTCCAAGGCTCGATAGCGCCATCTACTGTCGGAAGTCCAAGATTCGAGAGAAAATCCCTGCCAAAATGAATAAACATCCAAAAAGAAATGCAAAAAACCAAGAACATACACCACCAAAAGTCAATAATTCTCAAATTCTAGATCCTATAGAACAAGAAGCCCTTGAAATGAATGACAGGGAATTTCGAGTGTTAATTCTAAAGAGGCTGAATGAGATACAAGAAAACACAGCTAGACAGCATGATGAAACCAGGAAAAACATACAGGAGCTGAAAGAGGAAATGTACAAGGAAATCATTGTCATAAAAAAAAATGTAGCAGAACTTGCTGAACTGAAGAAGTTATTCAGCGAAATAAAAAACACATTGGAGAGTTTAACTAGCAGGATAACGGAAGTTGAAGAGAGAACCTCGGTTCTTGAAGATGGGCTCTTTGGAATAATACAAGCAGACAAGAAAAAAGAAAAAAGTATCAAAGTTATCGAAGAAAATCAGAGAGAGATATTAGACAACCTTAAGCGCTCAAATATCTGAATCATGGGTATTTCAGAAGGGGAGGAAAAAAGTGATTGTATTGAAAACATATTCAGCAAAATAGTGGCAGAAAACTTCCCAGACATAAGAAAAATCACAGATCTACAGATCCAAGAAGCTCAACGATCTCCAAACGTATTCAACCCAAAAAGGGCTTCACCAAGGCATATTATAGTCAAAATGACTAAACTCAAGGACAAAGAGAGAATCTTGAAAGCTGCAAGAGGGAAGCGTCAAATCACCTATAAGGGGGCTCCAATCAGGTTAACGTCAGACTTCTCAACACAAACCCTAAAGGCTAGAAGGGAATGGGATGATATATTCAAAATACTAAAAGACAAAGATTGCCAGCCAAGAATACTCTACCCTGCAAGGCTGTCCTTCCGAAATGAAGGGCAAATAGTATATTTCTCAGACAAACAAAAACTGCAGGAGTTCACCACCACACGACCACCCTTACAAGAAATTCTCAAGGGAGTACTGGGATTGGTTCCTGAAAATTAACTAACACTGCCATAAAAACCCAAGTAAAATCAAAACTGACTAGTATAATAAAAATGACAAACATGAAAAGAAAACAAACAAACAAAAACAATATCTACAACCTAAAGAACCAACAAACACAGAAAACAAACAGCAAAGCAGAAAGCAAGGAACAAAAGACACCTAAGACAACCAAACACTCAATAAAATGCTAGGAATAAATCAACACCTTTCAATAACAACTATCAATGTAAAAGGTTTAAATTCCCCAATCAAAAGACACAGATTGGCTGACTGGATTAGAAAGGAGGACCAAACTCTATGCTGCCTACAAGAGACCCATCTCACCATAAAGACTCACATAGACTAAGAGTGAAAGGATGGAAAAAGATCTTCCATGCAAACAGAACACCCCACTGTCAATATTGGACAGATCATCTAGGCAAAGAATCAGCAGAGAAACACAAGATCTTAACGATACTCTATACCAATTGGACTTGGGAGACATCTACAGAACATTCCAACAACTTCAGAATATTCATTCTTCTTCTTTTTTTTTTTTTTTTGTCTTTTTGTCTTTTTTCGTGACTGGTAACGGGATCGCAACCCTCAGTGTCGCGCCCGTACTGCGACCGGCAACAGGATCGCAACCCTCAGTGTCACGCCCGTACCACGCTCAACCAGTGAGCGGACCGGTCTCCATATGGGATCCGAACCCTCAGCGGGAGCGCCGCCACGCTCCCAAGCGCCGCACTCTACCGAGTGTGCCACCAGGCCGGCCCAGAATTCATTCTTCTCATCAGCACATGGATCATTCTCCAGGAAAGATCACATATTAGGACACAAATCAAGTATCAACAAATTTGAAAACAATTGTAATTATCCCATAACAAATTCAATGCAATCCCCATCAAAATTCCAATGACATTTTTCTCAGAGATGGAAAGAACTCTCCAGACATTTGTATGGAATAACAAAAGACCACACGCATAGCCAAAGCAATGCTGAGCAAAAAAAATACAGCTGGAGGCCTAACATTACCTGACTTTAAACTATACTACAAAGCTATAATAACCAAAACAGTATGGTACTGGCATAAAAACAGACACACCGATCAATAGAAAAGAGTAGAGAATCCAGAAATCAACTCACACACTTACTGCCATCTGATCTTTGACAACGGCATCAAGCCTATTCACTCGGGAAAAGACTGCCTCTTCAGCAAATGGTGCTAGGATAACTGGATATCCATATGCAGGAGATTGAAACTAGACCCATACCTCTCACCATATACTAAAATCAACTCAAAATGGATTAAGGATTTAAATATACACCCCGAAACAATAAAACTTATTAAAGAAAACATAGGAGAAACCCTTCAGCAAATAGGGCTGGGCACAGACTTCATGAATATGACCCCAAAAGCACAGGCAACCAAAGCAAAAATAAACAAATGGGACTATATCAAACTAAAAAGCTTCTGCACAGCAAAAGAAACAATTAACAGAGCTAAAAGACAACCAACAGAGTGGGAGAAAATATTTGCAAAATACACATCCAACAAAGGACTAATATCCAGAATATATAAAGAACTCAAACAACTTTACAAGAAAAAAACAAGCAACCCAATCAAAAAATGGGCAAAAGAACTAAGTAAGCATTTCTCTAAAGAAGATATGCAAATGGCCAACAGTCATATGAAAAAATGCTCAACATCACTCAGCATCCAGGAAATGCAAATCAAAACCACACTGAGATACCATCTCACCCCAGTTAGGATGGCAAAAATCCAAAAGACACCGAAAGATAAATGCTGGCGTGGCTGCGGAGAAAAAGGAACTCTCTTACACTGTTGGTGGGAATGCACAATGGTGCAACCCCTATGGAAAATGGTTTGGAGGTTCCTCAAACAGCTGAAGATAGACCTACCATACGACCCAGCTATCCCACTCCTGGGAATATATCCAAAGGAATGGAAATCATCAAGTCGAAGGTACACCTGT
>NW_007727931.1:291633-303828 GCF_000696425.1 Galeopterus variegatus | reverse complement strand
GGGAGCTAAAAATACACAAATAAATTCACTCACACACACACACACACACACACACACACAAAAACGGGGGGGGAGAAGATATAACAACTACAATTTCTTTGAAGGTGTTACAACAAGCAAACGGAAAGGACATTCTTGGGTGGGAGGGGGGAGAGGGAGGAGGGAGGGAGGTTTCAGTGATGGGTCATAATAATCAACCACATTGTAAAAAAAAAAAAAAAAAAAAAAAATCACTACTATGTAAACCCTAATGAATAAATGAAAACTAAGCCTCAACTGCTACTAAAATCCTAAAGAAAGCAATCACATATTTTGTCCCTCCTGATCAGGAAGACTGTATCACTGCCTGAGCAGTCTTGCCAAAAAGAAAGAAAAAGAATCAAATCCTAATCAAGTGTCTATATTTGACTATCAATTTATAAGCTACACAAAGGACAGGGAACATGTTAAGCTACTATAGGGCTGCAATCAACAAAATGCAGGCAATGGGAAGCCTGTCAGCAGCACTTCTCAAGCTATGTGCTGGATCAGTTTCTTTATTTCTTTTTCTCTTTAATTATTTTCAATCCATCACAGACTAATACTTTTGTTTAAAAAAAAAATTCAGGGCCGGCCCGGTGGCGCACTGCTACAGTGCGCCGCTTGGGAGCGCGGTGGCGCTCCCACTGAGGGTTTGGATCCCACATACAGACCGGTTCCCGCTCACTGGCTGAGTGAGGTGCGGGCACAACACCGAGGGTTGCAATCCCGTTGCCGGTCCCGGTCCGGTACAGGTGCGACACCGAGGGTTGCGATCCGTTGCCGGACACGAAAAAAGACAAAAAGGAAAAAATAAAAAATAAAAAATAAAATAATAAAAAAAAAAATTCAACCCCCCAGTTTTTAATCGTTAGCTTCAATAAACAAACATAAAATCACTGTCAAAATGTTTCTAAACACTCTCAATTTCTGTATTTAAGCCATTACAAACTGGTACCAAACAGTTTGACACTGGGTGCAAAGACCATATTTTAGGCAGCATCACTTTGTAGAACCAAATATCTAGTTTCTTCATCAATAAATTACATGGAGAAAAAGAGAAAAACCTATATATTTAATAACACAATGTAAAATACCTATTAGCCAGTCAAAATGTATGGACCTAATTTGGATGTAGATTCAGACACAGTAAAAGAGCAACAAAAAAATTAATTTGTGAGACAGATGAAAATCTGAACAGGATTTTTACTTAAACAAAGGAATTTTTTAAAATTTATTTATTTTAATAAAAGATGACCAGTAAGGGGATCTTAACCCTTGACTTGGTGTTTTCAGCACCATGCTCTCCCAAGTGAGTTAACAGGCCATTCTATATAGGGATCTGAACCTGTGGCCTTGGTATTATCAGCACCACACTCTCCCCAGTGAGCCACAGGCCAGCCCATAAAGGAATTATTTTTAGTGATACTAGTTACGTTAAAAAGAATCCTTACCTTTTAAGAATACACAATGAAACATTTATAGGTAAAATAACATACTGAAACTTACTTTAAAATAATACAATAGAGTTAGGAGTGTACATACACATACTAGTATATATATTTCAATCATATATATATGATTGGCCTTGAGTTGATAATTGTTGAAACCAGGGTAATTAGTGTATGAAGGTAAATAAATCATCCTTTTATGTCTTTTTAATATGCTTAATGTTTTCCATAATCAAAAAATAAATTAAAATAAAAATTTTAAGTTTTAAAAACCTGACTCCCCCATAAAAAAATTTTTTTTAAAGTATTAACAAGGAGCAGTTTTGGAGAGGCAAGTTTCCACAGCATTCTGTGCCAGAAAGGGCAATAAAATCTAAAAACTTTTACAGAGGTCATGTAGAATTCAATCTTTTTTTTTTTTGCTTTGGTTTCTAGATATGAAACAATAGAAACTTAAATGTAAGCTGCAATCCAAATTATATTCTTCAAACAACATAATCAGCAGAAACTACTATGTATATGACATTCCATAAGCAATGTATGACTAAAGAAGAAAGGTATTTCAAGGTGTTCTGAAAACATCAAGAACAATTCTAAAATTATGTGAAAAAAGTATGTTTATTTATAGAAGACCTCACAAAAATCTTTAATATTTAGAGAGCTATGATAAAAAATTATCAGTATTAAGTGCAAAAAGCACCAGAGACGAACATTATTTATGATGTATGGTTAACTGGTCACTAGGATAAAAACACAAAAATCACTTTTACGCTTTAGCAGTTCCTTTTATTCTAATTTAAAATCCCAATTTCAAAATTTTATTTTTCCAGATAATTAATTCAAAGGAAATAAGAGTTTCACACTTAGGTCCTTAAGATTAAATTCCAAGGTTGATCCAGACAAGATTAAAGAAATTTATATCTTCCCTGGTTGCAAAAGTTCCAGAAGCAGGCCCAGGAGAAAAGAAAATTTCTTTAAAAGTAAGACTTTATGCACTCTGACTGTACTGCTTGCTAGCACCTTATTCTCCAAACTTTTACTATCTCCTCTCCCTCTTATTACCTCATTCACTTGTATGGTCTTAATTCCTGCAGACTCTTGGCACTCATAAGTCACCCCTTCTCCCCACCCCACTCCCTAGTGTGTGGCTTGCAGTACTCTGTAATGGCTGTGGCTAAATCTGAACTGAGTGTTGCAGGGAGTTTGGGGCGGGTATAACAAAGAGCTGCTGCTTTTTGTTCTTTGCTCCACTTCTTGTCAACCGTGAGGTAACTCGTATGCTGTGATGGGAGTTAAGAGATTACAAAAGGAGGGTTTTTTTGTTTGTTTCCCTCCATTCACTTCTTTCTGTTATTAACTGGTGCACTTTAATCTTGGAAGAGTTGAAGAATCAGATATTAAAACAATTCAAGTCAGCAGACTTACGTTTAAAGTACAGCCTAATCTAAGAATTTACAGTAAATGACTGTCCAGCACCTACTGACAATCCACTGAATTATATTTTTATAACCTTACGACTTCCTACAAACATACTAAATAATAATTCAAATTTAGCAACTCTGGTGGTCCACAGAAAGTAAAGACTGCTCTGTAGATTCAATATAATGGGTTCTGGCAGAAATAGCAGATGATACCAGAAAAAGAAAAAGTATATTCCCAAAATACTTAAAAATCACCAAAGTTTTAATCAAACCTATCTGGGTCAAACAGACTGTAATCTAATTTCATCCAGGAAAATTGAGAGTTTTAAGAAATCTTTGACTTGTATATGGATGTTGAAGCAAAGTACGACAGTCATGCTATGACTTCCAATAATACATGAAGAATCCCTACACATCTCAAATCATAGAGGTTGTAGAGAAAAACCTTGTCTGTAATCAGAGGCAAGCAAGTCTTTAATAAAATCAATCACAAACACAAGATAGTATTTTAAATATACAGTAGGAACATTTATTTTAACACTTCTAAAAGATATTTCTCCATGCCTGATGATTTGATATAAAAATCAAACCCATCATACTTTCCCCATCAGTCTCTCTACATCAAGGGCAATCAGAAATTTGTACAGCATGAATATTTGCTTCTGAAACAAAAATTACAAATTAAATGATAAGAAAAATACACAAATCAACTGGACCCTAAATGAATTTCTAATGAGTTCTTTCCCCTTTCCCCCAATCACCTAGAGCTTCTTTCTTCAGCTTCATTTTGCTCCTTTTCCTTTCTTTGCTTGGCCATGAACTTCTGTTAAAAGCAATTTAAAATACTTGTTAGATGTTCTTTTGCTGCTTGTGTAAACCTATCTATTTCATTGTATTTGATTTAAAAGAGCCTGATCCTACAGAATAAAGATTACAAACACAGTGCCTTAAATTAACATTCTTTCCTTTCAGTCATCTGATATTTACAATATACCAGGCATTACCCTTGGTGCTTGAGAATTCAGTGTTCAACAGGGTAGATAACACCCTTTACACCACAGAGCTCACATTCTAATGGGGGAAGAGAAACAATAAAAGAACATATAAACAAGATAATTTTGGTTGGTGGTGACCACGCCAAAGTAAATATAACAAGGTAATTGACTGAGGTTGACCTTTTATGGGGGTGGGAGGGAGTGTACTAATTTAGTTAGGTCTTACTTAAGCCAATGCCTTTCTGGGGAGCTAATATTTGAGTTGAGACCAAAAAGCTGAGTAAGAGCTGGCCATACAAGTGGTATTGGGAGGGGGCAAAGGAACAGCAATATAAAGGTGCAAAGGCTGCAAGTGGCCTTTCATGTAAGAAAAAGAGAAGAGAGCCAGAAAGGCTGGAACACAGCAATAAAAAACTAAGTTCAGAGAAGTACAACAGAATCAGATCATACAGGGCTTTATAGACCCACAATAGGAAGTTTGGATACTATTCTAAGTGCAACATGAAGATGCTGGAAGATTTTAAATGGAAAAATGACATGATAAACTAAGTTAAGAGCATAGGTGGGATAGCACAATGTATAAGGGCTTGAGCCTAGAATAAAACAAAGCTGGCTTCAAATCCTAGGTCTGCCACTAACTGGCTATGTGATCTTGGATTTAGCTACTTAACCTCCTTAAGTCTCCTCATCTTTAAAATTGGAATGACAGCATCTACTTCATGAAGTTGATGAGTGGATTAAATAAGCTTCCAGCACATAACAGCTCAATAAATGTTAGATGAGTGTCTGTACCATAGATTTAATAGACAGGACGTTTAAAACAACTCTCAAACATTCAAGAGGAATGAGAACCATTGCTTCAACTGTGGCTAACAATGATTCCCTAAAGTAACACTGCCTAAAGATGTATACAACTAATAAAAGAGGGTTTTGTAATTAAATCAGTTTAGGAAATGGTTACATAATTTAAGCAGGACTCTTTCTGACTTGTTAATTCAAAAGCTTTAATATGCTAGTGTGTATACTGCTCTGTAAGAGAGCATCAGAATATGCAGTTTCTCACATTTAATAGATAGTTTAATGAGACTAGTGATCTGCAGAATTCACTCTAGCAAATGCTGCCGTTCAAGGAAACAGAATAAGGACTAGAAATTACTGGCAAGGTACAGTGAAGGAGAAAATAGGATTATGAATTTAAGGTGGAATAAACTGACATTAACATTCAAAAGTTATCCCAATGGGGAAAAAAATGTACATTTTGGGTAGACATGTAAATAGTTTGATTACAAGACAATAACAGCACCTGAAGATTTTATGAGTGGAGAATTTAAAAAATTACCTCTGTATTTAGCTTATGACGTGTACTCTTGCAGTGATTTGTCATTGCTTTTTCACCTGAGTAGAAGAGGGAACAAATTGGACAGAAGAACCCAGCCTTCGGTACAAGAAAGTCTAACTCTAAAGGACAGGAAGAGAAAAGAGGAAAATTAATGAAAATTATATACAGTGTGTTAATCAATTTATCTAAACACGACAATATAACAAGCATAGTATATACCATACTTACACATAAGCACAATATATACTGCTATATATCTAAGGATCAAGAGCAATAACTTCAACCACAAACTATTGGTCTTCATTTTTTGACTAATTTTGTAATATTCCAGAGCCTCCAGGGAATGTCAGAATGCCACTGCAATGCCATTGCACTGGTATACTGCAAGCTTAATAGATTCCCATGGAGAACCTTCAGATAACAAACAACTATTCAGTTATCCTTCAGAACAGCAATTCACTGGATAAGAATCTGACAGAGTCTAAAATAAACCCAGGAATTCCCTGTTATAATAAAAGAGGGATAAGAGGCAGAATGATGGGCAACTGCAATAAATAATGTCCCCCTCAGCTCACCTTAACTGGCCATGAATAAACTTTGCTAGCTAAGCTTTTCAGCATGTTCTGTTTAACTGAAGTTTCTGACTCGGCAAGTGTAAATCAGTTTTTACAGGAGCAGCAAAAAAAGCACCAGGAATAAGAGATACGAGGGCATTTCAAAAGTTCATGAAAAAATAGAATTAAAACATAATATGAATCTTCTCATGAACTTCATGAAGACCTCTCATATATCCCAGACTTTATGAGGGCAATAAAAATATTCTTGCCAGGTAAAAATAGCCCAATAAGCTGTCTTTGGAAACACCAAGTGTAAAACTTGTTAATTTCCACTCTAAAGTAAAAATCTAAGCAAGGTTATTCAATTATTCATCTAAATAACAGAATACTTATTATGGTGCTGAATTTTTGTTTCATAAGAATAAGGAAAAAATGCCATTTTTACTTTACCTGCAGGGACGTCAGGTACCACTGATTTGTCTAAAGAAGAGTCCTCAATCCTCTTGCGTTTTCGCTCTGGTTCTGAATCCCTTAATCCAGATTCTTCATCAACTAAAGTCATTAAATTTTTAAAGGAAAAAAGAGCTATTCAAAATAGATTTACAAACTTTGTGAAGTCAACATTAGATAATTCCTACCTTCAAAGACTAAGTTAAAACTCAAACTTTCCTTGGCTAATCCCAACTGACCACTCTTCACAGTATATTCTCCAAGATTCTTTGATGTAAGGACTAAATACGTAAATCTGTTCAGATTTATTAAATGGACGTAGGGGTACAGGGCTAAAAATAACATAAAATTTTATTTATCTATTGTTCCAGAAGCAATTTAAAAGGTAACAGAAGTCGTTCAAGTTCTGCACTTTCTGGCAAGAGTTAACTTATATATGTAAAGTGCCCAGTTGAGGAGAGTGGAGATTAGGGGAAAAAGATACCAGCAGAGAATAATTCTGATAACCTTCCAAACCTAGAAAACTGAACCTAAACTGATAGCCTAAAACCCTTGTTAGACAGAATCACAAATGAAATTACACATGTTAAAGCCCAGCAAGGTGAGTAACAAGTAAGCAGCACTGAGTGTTAGCCGACTCTGCACAATGTGATCTCAGGGTCAAACAAAAATTGAAACTAGTTCCAGGCAATTCTGGTTAAGCTAAGTAGCTGAAATATTTTACTATTGCAGAGTACTTGACAATCCCCTTTTACATATAAATCATTCATTTAGCTTTTATCTCACATGAGATAGGCAGGTCAAATCATTATCACTAAGTCATGAGGGGTAATAAACTGATATGCTCAAGGTTGCATAGCTAGTAAGTGACAGAGGCTAGTACCAAGACTTGTGACTTCAAGTTCAGTGCTCCCACCACACACCTGGGCTACTCTTTACCAAATCTGAAAGGGTGGCTAAAGACTTTGAAATCATTACTTACTACTCTCTCATTCCTCACATTTTACTGTTCATCAAGTCCTAGAATCAATAAAAAATAAAGGCTGTCTTCTTTTTCTTGACTTGATGGTTAAAACAGCCCTGTCTCCCCACCTCCAGTCTCTTCCTACAATACCAGAGTTGTACTCTTCCTACTTCTACCAGTGTAACAACCTTTCTCAAACATGCCTGCTCCTGAAAATCCAAGAGCACATTCATCTTAATAATATAATACACATGTATATAAATTATATAATAACTAAAATAGATTTAAACAAATCATTTAAGCTTAAAATTGCATGGAAAAATTACTTTTTCTTAAGCTGGGTCCTTTTGTCAAATAGAGTATCCACAAATAGAGTATCCACTAATGGAAATACATTGTTACATAAGCAGTAAATAAATCATCCTTTCTATATTACACTCAGTTGAGATGAGGCAGTTCTAAGCAAGCTGATGCTGAAGTTGCCCTATGATAACAGAAATCCTGAAGGGGGTGGGAGGGGGAAACAAGTTGATAAAATCATTTTAGGAACTATTAGTCAGATTATTAAACCACTCACTATAGCCTGGTATCAAAGATTGGTTATGGAAAATAATAAGCAAGGAAGGAAGAATACCCAGTTGACCATGGGAAAAAGCTTTAAGAAAATAAGGCATGATCAATAGTGACAAATGATGCAAAAAAGTCAAGAAAGACTAAATTAAGAGGAAGAACAGTTATAAAAAATCAGTTTTGACAACAACCCAATGGAGATTCATCAACATCAATTTCAGGAAAGTGGTAGAGAAAATAGCCAAAATACATCCAGCTAAATGAGAAATGAAGAAGTAAAAATAGTGGTTCTTTCTAGATGCTTTGCTCTGAAAGAAAGGAGAAAAGATGGGAGCTAGAGAGATTCCAAGATTAAGGGGATATTGTTTTTTTTTAAATGAGGAAGATTTGGCCATATTTTATGTATGAGGAACTAATATAGGTAAAATACATGCTGGCAGACAGGGGAGATCCTACATTTGCTCTGGTAAATAGAAATGAAAGAAGGGAAAAAAAAAAAAAAAAAAAAAGAAAGGAGAACAAGGTCATCCACTGAGGAATGGGCAGGGTGATGCAGAAGGGGAAAAGCCTTGGTTAGGAAATAGGAAAGGAAGGAGACCACTAACAGATTGTGGATCAGCACTGAGGGCCCAGTTGAGATCAGATTCAATGAACTTCTTGGACTGAATCACTTAACAGTTTTTCCTTAGAGAAGACAGGATAAGAAAGCAAGAGAGCAAGGAAGGTGCTGCAAAGAGAATGGTAAAAGGCATACCCTTATTGTGCTGTTTCAGTCATAGTGATAGTTTATTTTTTGCTTTTACACCTCTTGGAATCAATAAACTCTTTTGAGATCAGGAACCGCGTGCTTTTATTTCTTCTACCCATTTAGCTATGCACAATGTTCAACATAATGAACACAATGACAAATATTTGTTCAGTGATTAAAGTATTCTCCTTCACTAGACCCTATTCCTTATTTAAGTGTTTCCACTTAAATTTTACTTATGCTATGACATCTTGTTTAATTAATTTGTTGGCTGCTTGGGAGCACCCATAAAGCAAGGGATCTATCTGGTCCACAAATAATTGTTAATAAATGATTTCTACCTCATAATACAACATGGTCAGAATAACCTTTCATGGATCATTTCCACAAATCTGTCATATTCTAATATCGATATTCCATTATCTCTCTAAATTATAAATATAAAAATCTTAACCAGATCTAATAATTTTAAGTCTGTCTTTTTCTACCCGTTTTTCAAGCTCCATTTCACCACTTTTCTACGATGGTAGATCTTTGAAACTTCAACCCCCCTTCAAGTGTGTAACTCTCCTCCCCACTTCAACAATCCTGCTTTACCTTCACTCATTTGGAAGGCCTCTTCACCTTTTGCTGGTTCTGTTGCAACAGCTTTTTCTGATGGTGGTGCTTTCCCAATTCTAACTCTCTTGGTTGGTGATTTAGCTTTAAAAAGAAAGTCTAATTTATTATTCTAGTAACAGTATTTAAACTGCTTTAAACGTAGGTAATTGTCTGAATAACAATTTCAACACCCTACTTTTTTTTGCAAACAATTTCCAAATTTGGGGAGGAAACTTATTCCTAGTATAAAATAGGATGATCCTATTAACAAATATTCAATTTAGTATAAACATTCTCTTTATGCTCCTATTTATGGTGTTCCAAACAACTATATCTTCTTACTTTCTTTTCCCAAGGTATCTATACATATTTTTCTAATCTGTTCCATAAGCCTGTGGGACCCTCCTAGTATTTTATTTAGTTGTGTCAAATCTTTCAAGATTTTCTTTTTTTTTTTTTCCTTTTTTGTCTTTTTTCGTGACCAGCAACGGATCGCAACCCTCAGTGTCGCGCCCGGACCGGACCGGGACCGGCAACGGGATCACAACCCTCGGTGTTGCGCCCGCACCTCGCTCAGCCAGTGAGTGGCCGGTCTGTGTGTGGGATCCGAACCCTCAGCGGGAGCGCCGCCGCGCTCCCAAGCGGCGCACTGTAGCAGTGCGCCACCGGGCCGGCCCATTTCAAGATTTTCTTAACAGAAATTATTTTTGTTTTCTTCCAGTCCTGAAAATGAGCTGCCCTGTAATTCTATGCCATCAAAATACTACCTTAGTAAAATAAGTACCTTTATGAGCTGTGTTTTCCCCATGATATGAATATACCATTTTCATTTCAATTCTAATTTGGCTGCTCAAATTTGTTTTTTGGTTTTGTCATCCTTTCTTGAGGTATAACAGCTTGAAACAAGCTCTGTTCTGTAACTAAAAAAAGTTTGTGAAACTTGTACACATTTCTTTGGAAAACATATCATTGGCTATCACTGTTTGTTGGCTTCTAATATCAACACAGGGTGAAATTATTGGTAATGCCGCAACTTGTATTTTAAAATTCATTTTTTTTTTTTTTTGTCTTTTGTCTTTTTTCCGTGTCCGGCAACGGATCGCAACCCTCAGTGTTGCCCCCGTACCGGACCGGGGACCGGCAACGGGATTGCAACCCTCGGTGCTGCTCCCGCGCCTCGCTCAGCCAGTGAGCGGGAACCGGTCTGTATGTGGGATCCGAACCCTCGGGCGGGAGCGCCGCTGCGCTTCCCAAGCAGCGCACTATCCAGTGCGCCACAGGGCCGGCCCTTAAAATTCATTTTAAACGCAATCCTCTCCTCATAAAATAGAAAAACAACCGCTTCCAAGTATCTACCTGCTAAATGTCTTTCAATCATGGTTTTCAGATCTTCTTCCATAACATTCTCATTTACTGGACCCACTCGGGACAAGGCTTCAAGTTTTGTCTTCTTTGTGTCCACAGCTCTCTTCCTTTTATCCCCTTTTTTATCTGTGGGATAGTCAGTTTTGCTTTGTGCTAACTCAACTTTTAAATCACTGTCTCCATCTTCCTCCTCTCCAACTTCATCAACTGTAACAAAATTAAGCTCTTCTTTAAGGTTGTTAAAATCAGCCAGAGAGTCTTCATCTTCTTCAGTTACTTCATCCAAGGTCACTAAATGCAAATCACTGCTGTCATCCTGTATTTCATCTACAGTAACCAAAGTAGAAGGGTCTTCAGGCATTTGAGAAGAAATGAACCCAATGGAATCACTTCCAGTATTTCCTTCATCTCCTTTAGTATTTAAAGTGGCAAAAGTTATGTCTGCTGACTCATTTAAAGGTAGCTCTTCTACTTCTCCAATTTCATCCACAGTTACCAATCGTTCTTGTTTGAGAAGATCTTGTTCTTCAGCCACTGACAGAACAGTAACATCTTTAGGTTCATTGTGGGAAATGCAATCTTCTTGGTCAATTAATTCATCTAATGTAAGAAGTGAATTTGAATTTTTTACCATTTCTTCCATATTTAACTCTTCTTCATCAAGTACTTCATCCACAGTGACTAGAGACTGTGTTAGATGTGCAGCTGCATCTTCCTCTTCCCCAATCTCGTCTAATGTTACAAAAGACAATTCTCCCTCAACACTACGAGGGGCAGAAGTTTTCCCCTTCTTCTTCTTTAAGTGAAGTTCAGAGGAAAGAATATTTTTGAGAGCTTCTTTCCTTTTTCCCTTTAGGGGACTCTGCTTGGCTTGAGAAGGATTCACTTCTTCTACAACCTCATCCACAGTAACAAATTCATCCAAATTAAATGGAAATAATGGTTCCTGTTGGAAAGTTAAAAATCACAGTGTTGTAAGTACTGACCACTGGCTAGGTTCCAAACAGTCATAGTTAAATGGGCATGCAGATCATTTTTGAGAATTTCAGTGCAAAGAAGATTGCTAATGGCTAAAATTAAGTTTTTTTTAAAGCCCCGCAAATAAGATAGCTGTAATTCACAAAAGAAATGTCAAAGGTAAAATCCCAACAATAGCAATCTAATTCCATTTTTACTTAATTTCCATAAGTTTACAATCACTTCCTAAAGAATAAATTCTGAAATATGAAGCACAAAAATATTACATTTAAAGTACTTGTCAAACTATATAAAGAACTTACTGTTTTTTCCATGTGTTAAATACCTAACAAGTGTTTTAGGCGACTTACTGGTCCTTCTAAAAGCACCTCAAAAATACCTAGAAAGTAACTAACCAGATTATTCCATTGATCAACTTATACATATATATTTTAATATACACATATTTTAAGATATACAATGCTAAAATATAAAGTTTACATTTTGAGAAAGTTATATAAACAATTATTACTAAGACTTAATACCTAGTATAACTGTACTTGAAAAAAAAAGTATCTGTAATTTGAAAAATGGTGCCAGGCTGGCCAGTTAGCTCAGTTGGTTAGACTGCAGCCTTATAACAGCAAGGTCAAGGGTTCAGGTTCCCTTACCAGCCAGCCGCCCCCCCCCCCAAAAATAACATTCTTATGGGTTTTTTTTTTAAATATAAAAAAAAACAAATTATTTAATTTATGGGATT
>NW_007727931.1:286340-291452 GCF_000696425.1 Galeopterus variegatus | reverse complement strand
CGCATCATCTTATAGAGGGAAAGGGAAAGGGGTGCAGGCTCCCCCCCCAGCCACCCCCCCCCCCCCAAAAAAAAGGGGGGGGGGTCGGGGGGAGAGAAGCTGGTGCCAACAGTAAGGAAAATAAATTCCCAGCAGGGCTCCTACACATTTAATATGCTATCAATGATCAAGTGCTAGTACATATAATAATAACATTAGAATATATGCCCAGTAATTTGGAGGAAGAATATACGTAAGCAATTGTACTATCAATTTATTAAGCAAATTGAACTAACCATAATCCTTACTTCTACTTTAAACTACTAACATTTCTCCTCACCCCAACAAAATAAGCCCAAATTCATCCCCTACCAGGTAAGAAAAGTGAAATGACTGATAAAATATTCGTATGAATGGTGAAAATATAAAATTCCAAAATAACTAAATATAAAATATAAGATGTTTGTTTGGCAGAAGTAGGCACCAGGAAAGTAAATCTTAGAGATCATCCAGTTAGGTTAAATTAAAGCCAAAAGGATCAACTGTTTGGAAGTTCAACAAAATGGGAGGACTTCAGTGACATGCCAGTCTCCTTTAAATATGATTTTTATTCCTGTATCTATAACCTATTCTTATCAATATGAGATTGAAGGTATTTTCCTACTCTAATCCCTTTCTGTCCCTGAGTAATCTGTTGCCATCCACCAGGAACAAAAACTATTTAGCCTAGCTCAAAGTCAAAAAGTGAATCAGTAGTATGATTAGTAGTAAGGTCAAAAATAAAACATCTCATTCCCATCCCTTGCTCTATACCTCTCACTCTCTAAGCATTTTTATTAACTATTATAAGGCAGAGTTTTAAGAGAGATGAACTCTGCCATGAAGGAATGGAAAAGAACAGTTAGTGTTAGTAGATTATTTTTTTACCTCTTTAGCTTTGGAACTTCTACCAGTGATGCTTTTAGAATTCTTAGTGTTTTGCCCAGCCAAATTCTGAAATATTAAACAAGAAATATAAAAAAATAGAATTTATAACCAAGTTATTAATGATCTTTAAAAAAGAACTTAAGCAGCAAACATTATCCAAATACAGTCAAATTATGCAAATATTTAGCAAGTATCCAAAACTAAATCAATAGTCATTTAACAGTATAGCCATCATCTCTAAAAGTTGTATTAATTTCAGTTTTACTGGTCTTTTCTTCCCAATATCCACAATGTATAAATTGGGCAATTAGTGACCTGTTAAAGGAAGCTTCAATTTAAAAGAAGAAACGGTTTCCATTCTGAATCAGAGTGTTAATTCAATTTAGGAGATTCGTTGCAGACTTTTTTTTTTAACCAGTTATATTTCTGACCAAATTTTATCCAAATAATGTTTTTCAAACCTGTTAATAAATTATGAACTTCAGCTTAATACTCCAAATGTCTATTGGCTTAAACCAGTGGAATTATTTAAGAAATGGAAATAGGAGTTTGGGAGGTGGCATGAGGAGATGAAAGTATGAAACAAGATTACATCTCCTACTCCATAGCTACAGCAGCAGAGCTAATCACTTCAAAGACACACTGAACCATTCTTCCTACCCTCCTCACCTTATTGTTGCTGTCATCCCGTTTCATGATGGAAGGTCTAGTCTCTGTTTCCTGAAATTGTTTTGTTATATCCCTGTAATCCAGTTTAGAATCCTTGCCTTGCAGGGCTGAGATCCTTCCACTGCCTCCTCTGGTAACACCACTCTGAGTGGGTTTGAATTTACTGCTGCCTTCTGCCAAGCCTGATCTGGCACTTGTAGGTTTAAGTAGACCAAATTCCTTCGCTGAAAGTTTCTTTTCAGCATTTATTTGATCTCTGGGCACAGATCTTAGGAAACTTTTCTGATTTTCAGTTTTCGAAGCTGTAGCTTTTGCCTTAGGAGAAGAGACCATAGCAGTCTTGATGCCTGATTTACTGCTAGATACATCTGATACAGTCAACATACCAGTTTTACTAGTTTCATCAGGCTTATTGGCCTGACTTACTCCTTTATTTGGGTATGCCTTGATCATAGCATTTTCTACAAGCTTTTCTTTCACTGCTGCCATAGTCTTTTCCAGCTTTTCTGCAACCATCCTAGCTTCACTCTTGTCTTCCTTCTCTGTTCCTATTTGTAGATCCATTCTGGTTTCCTCAGTATTAAATTCATTCTCCTCCTTTTCGTCCATGTTATTTTTCTCAGAAACATCCTTTTTGCTCACGGCCCTCTCATCCCCAGTGGAAATTCCTGGCACTAAGGTCACAACACAAGCAGATGGCAGTACTTCTGAAACAGTTTCATGTTTGTCCACTTCGGCTACATCTTCTACCATAGATTCTGTAATCCCAGAAAAAAAATCTTCACATGGTGATTCTTCTAGAATTCCTTTGATGTTCCTTTCTTCTATACATGTGTTGTCAGATGTTGATAATTCTGTTTCAGGGTTAATCATTTCTGTCTCTTCCTTCTTGAAGTCACTGGTATACACCTGCTGATTTAAAGCAGATTCCTCTACATTTTCAGTGAATAATTCAGTACTGGCTGGGATAGATGCTACAAGAGGAATTGCCACTTTGACCACCTCTCCTTGAGTTCCAACTTCCAAAGTTTCAATAGCAAAGTCAGAGTCACAAATTGTTTTTTCAGGCTCTTCCTCAAAAGGCTCTTCCTGCTGTACCAAAGTTTCTGTTTGAATGGTGGGAGTAGTTTCTTCTTCAACCTCAATAGGTTTAACAAAGAGACTATCAGCTGTGGTTTGCACCTCACTTTCACCAACTGGACTGTTTTTCAAGTCAGGGCTAAAAGTATTTAAAAACAAACAAAAAAAGAACACAAACAAAAACACAAACAAAAATCAAACTATGATGAGAATTCAACCATTATAAATAATCCCGTTGGTGCCAATTGTTAAAACTTCCTGATGCATTAGTAATAAGCACTGGGATATCAAGCCAACCAGTATTAAAATGGGTAAGATGTTTTGAAGTAAATATGTAAACAAGATAAAATTTTAAGAGATCCTCCATCTCACTGAAGATTTCTCTTTAATTCAAAGGAAATAATGGCAAAACTATGACCATCAATATGCTCCTTTTACTTATGTGAGTCATAACCAATTATTTTCCTCCTATGTCAAGTATGCACTTGACATCAGAAGGAAAAATATGAATTTGAGGCACCTCAAATTACTGTTAGATCCTATCTTCCAACAGTGGTAACTAAAATAATAAAATATGTGCACAGTTCTTCAATGAAACTAACGATCCATGCACTGAAATTTAAAATTTTATAAATGAACCTTACCTAAAGAGAACATAGAAATTGGTAGGGGTAAAAGGCCATGCTCTTAACCATATCACCTTCTTTTTCTGGGGGAACATGAGACAGATTTGTTTTTAATTTCCCAGGAAATGTATTAATGACAATACTCAGAAAGTACCCTTTAAATACTCTGTTGGAGATTTAAAGTTAGAGGTAAAACTGATAGAATAGCCTTAACATGAACATATAGTCTTATTATAAAATACATGCCTATGGCTACAGTATAAGAAAGAATATGTTAAGAAGAAACCTTTCCGGTTAAAGAGAACAATATAAAATAAATGTTTAAGGAAAATTATTCAGAAGAAATGGAGGAAATGCATGGCCAAGTATATGTATTTGATCTTATCTGATCATGGTCTTCCCAAATCCAAAGTAAACAAAAATGTTTAATTTGATAATTCTACTACTTTCACTGAGACAGAAAACAGAATAAACTATATTTATATTAATGTTCCACAGATCAGAAATTATCTTGAAGGAAAATCTTAGCTTCCACAATGTCCAGCATGCTAACAACACAAAGTTTAACAAATATATCCACATAATTACATCAGAAGAAGCAGGTTGGAGATACACACCTGAAAATTATCATACCCTATCAGTACCTCACAGTAAAAAGTATTGACTTTTACTCCTATATTCCAAGGAAAGAGAGATGAGCCATTCCCTTTGACATGCTTCTCAAAAGGTGGCCATATATCCTTTAGTTAACAATGCAAGATGATATGTACCTGTGTTCTGAGATATTAGTTACATTTCAGAAGTCTGGAAAAATTAATTGCTACCATAACGGGGTCTAGTTATTTGAGCCAATAAACTGTTTCTCCCCCACAAAGAAGATAAGTTTAAGCTTCCAAAGGGTTTCTACCAGATCAGAGGAACACCTCTTGATTGATCAAAAGTTGCAAATGCAACAGTTTGAGGAATTTAAGTTGAACCGCCTGTAACCACAGACTTTAATCAATACACATTGAATTTACTGTGCAAGCTATCCTTTGTATACTAAAAAGGCTTTTATTTGAAATAATTCACATTCCTTACATTAAAAATACCAATGTCTGACTTTAAGTGCTCCAATTTCTTAAGACTAAACAAAATAAAATTTGTGGCAAAACACAACATGATAAAAAGTTATGACATTTACAGTTACAACAGTGATATGAATATATTTCTCAAAACATAAGCTTTTGTTTTTAAATTACTAGACATTTCTAGTAACAAAGAATAAATTCAAATTCTTGCCTCATTAGTGAACTGCGTACTAACCCTAATGGCTTTTCAAATTAGGGCTAAATAAAAACATCTATTGGGCTAGAAGGATAACAATGAAGATCTTGATTCCTGACTCAAGGATACAGCAAGACTTTCCCCTTTACCATATTTAAAGTTTGTCAGTAAAAAAAGTTAATTATCTTTTATAAAAAATGAAGCATTATGTGGTTTCACACTTGAAACAGAGAACACAGACCTCCTTGGAAAAATGGTTTAATATCCTATTTGTCCTTGTGTGCTAGTCTTTAAAAATTATACTGCTTTCTTCATAGAAATCATTTGCCAAAAATTAGTATATATGCTTTCCAGCTAATATGAAGAAAAGCCTCAATATTGTTCAGGTTAGCACAGAAATTCAGTTCAAGTTGTCAAATAAATGACATTATTAACACCAGAGTTAAACAATCAGTCTTTTTAAAGATCAAAGGAGGGGCCGAGCCCATGGCGCACTCGGGACAGTGCAGCGCTGGGAGCGCAGTAGCGCTCCCGCTGCGGGTTTGGATCCTATATAGGGATGGCC
>NW_007727931.1:209343-286014 GCF_000696425.1 Galeopterus variegatus | reverse complement strand
CAAAAAGGAAAAAAAAAAAAAAAAAAAAAAAAAATCAAAGGAGTACAGTTAGATAGAAGGAATAATAGCTAGTGTTCTATAGCACTGTAGGGTGTCTATAATTAACAACCATTTACTGTATAGTTTCAGTTAGCTAGGAGAGAGGATGTCGAATATTCCCAACACAAAAGAAATAATAAATGTTTGAGGTAATGCAAAAAAAAAAAAATCAGTGGTTGCCAGGATTTTAGGTGAGGAGAGAGGGACTGAGGGATGAAGAGATGGAACACAGAGAACTTTTAGAGGAGCACAACTATTCTGTATGACACTGTAAGGGTGAGTACATGACATTCTTCATTTGGCAAAACCCATAGAACTGTACAACACCAAGAAGGAACCCTAATGTAAAACTGAGTTAATAGTAACAAGGGTTCATAATTGGTTCGTAATTGTAACAAATGTAACACACTAACATAAGATGTAAATAATAGGAGAAACTGTGTATGGGTGGTCGTGGGAGGGTATGGAAAATATCTGGACTTTCTGCTCAATTTCTCTGTAAACCTAAAACTGCTATAAAAACAGTCTATTTAAATATTTTAAAAAATAAAATAAAGACAAGGAAAACACAGCCATATTTTGGGAAATGGCACAAAAAAAGATTCTAGCAAGTCATTCAGGATACAGGTATCTAATTTCCCATTCCCCTATCCCACCACACACTCCCATATGATACCAGTATTTCACAACTTTCAGCAAAGGCAGAATAAAATCCAGGCATGAGAACAAAGGTTAACACATGTCTTGAGAAACTTTAGACTGAGACTTCACAATACTAAAGATTAGTGTTTATTTCAGAGGCCCACTGGGTACTTCCCCAATATTAATAAATGAGGAATATTTCATGTAGCATCCTTATTTGGAGCCTTAGTCATATGATAAATAAATCTTTTTTACATGGGAGAAGGGGGAAATAAGTACAAGTATAATGTGGATTATTATTAAATTATGCATATATCCATAAGATTTCCTCTAAATAGGAAACCTATTAAAACAGTTTACATTAATTATAAATAAAAGGATCATATTTATGATAAATTGGAAACCACAAGTGCTTTTAACAAAAACAAACACTATTGTTTCTCAGCATCTTACCCCAAAAGAAATGGGAAGTACTCCAGCCACATCCCCTATCTTTTTCCCTAATGTCATATAAGTCAGAAAAAACTGATTGCAAAATGGGAATTAAGAAGTTATTGATGGAAATTAAGAAGTTATCTCATAAATTAATTTTATGAGATTGGACAACCTATCTATAAATTCATTAAGAAATATATTTGATTTTAAAAGACAAGTATAAACAATGAGAGGAAAACAATGACCAACTGCTATTGCTATAGACAACAGCTTTCCTTGCAGCCCTCAAAGAAACTCTTATCAAGTCAAATATATAAAACAGATTTTTGGAAGAGCCTATTTACTTACCAGCCAGAGTTACTGTGGCCAAACTGTAGGTCTATGTTATTGTATGTGGCACTATTACTTATTAAGTAAGCCCTTTGTGGGTTTTATATCAAATATTGCTTGTGGTATTATTTCATAGGCATGTGAATATAATTGCTATGATGATGTACAATTTAAAGAAGTCTATGCTGACATATATGGCAAACCTACTGCTTAAAGTTACCAATATATTTTAATGTACTCATAATTATCTATAATATTTAAAACAGTCTGATTTTGTAAGAATTAATTACTGAGGAGAAAATCCATAAGACATTTCATTTTTTTAAGCCTCTAAAAATTACTGCATTAAATAAACACTTCCCATACATGAACACTTTCAAACTGCTATTTCAAGCTTATACACTCTTACAACACAGACTAATAAATACAGGTGAATCAATATACAGGATGGAAAAGAAATATTCTAATTCAGTGATTCTCAATGAAGAGCAGTGAAAGGCAGGTTATCAATTGGTGGAATAACGATGGTGACTAAGAAGGTACCCATCAGAATGTGAAAATTTCTAAGGAGAGGGTGCACTATATGTGGTCAAAACAAGGTTGTGAGCCACCAGTTTCTGTAGATTATGAAAAACAAGCATTCACCCTCTAACCCTCTAAAAATAAAAAGCAGCATACATAACTTTTCTTAACAAATATCCCTTTCTCCCCAACCCAGTTGTTTTAAAAAAGTATCAAAATAAACACTGAAAATTATCCTTTTGTGTTTTAAGCTAATGAAATATTTAAAAAATTAAAATTTTACTATTGTGTTTAATTATTTTGTAATATAAGAATCTAACAAAAAGAATATACTAACCATGAACTTGAGCTGTTCAAGAGTCTTAGCAAAACATTTTATAAAGAAGTCAGTTATATATTTAATTCAAACTGTGAGTACACATGCAGTTTCTCTAAATAATCAGTAACTATCTGAATGAGACTGAAAAAACAACAAACAAAACTCCTAGGTCAAACAGAACTCAAAAAGAAAACCACAACAAGCTCATGTATACACAAAATGAACAGGAAACATAAGAACTTTTTGCTATATGTGCACAATTACTATAAAATACAGACATAAAATTCAGTAATTAAATCCTATACAAAAAAATGTTAGCAAACTTAAAGATCATACCTTTCTTTTCCTAGTTCTGGGTCTTTCTCAGTTTGAGCCTGTAACATAAACCACATTTAATTAGAGGCTATTTATTCTACTGGATTTTAAATATTTAACCCACCAGTGGAATGTTTTCAGGTACAATCTAAGTTTAGTTTGAGCCTGTAACATAAACCACATTTAATTAGAGGCTATTTATTCTACTGGATTTTAAATTTTTAACCCACCAGTGGAATGTTTTCAGGTACAATCTAAGTTTAAAAAAAAAAAAAAATACACCTTAAAAATATAAAAAACACCTGGTTTTCAGTGTTCACATAAGGATCGTTCTAGCATTTTTGGTTTTTTTCCTCATTAATAAAGACCCCTAAAAGTTAGGTTAAATAGAATAACTGACATACAGCAATTTATGAAAGAAACAATTTTCCTTAATGTTAATATGAGAATTGTTTATTTAACTTTAGAAGCTTGGAAATACCATCTTTCACTTAGAATAAAAAATAAGTAAACTCAAAATATCAACATCTTCCTTGTGAATATATTTAAAAATTTATTTGAAAAGATTTCTATTTATAAGGGAGACCAGCTGGCATAAAAAGCCTCCTACTCAAAACACCTAGAAACACTGGACAAAACTTAACAATAATACTTTTACATATTTATCTGAACCCCAAGAAATAATGTTCAGGGCCAAAAAAGGAAGATGAAATTAAAAATCAGTGCCTATGCATCAAGCACTGCCCCAGGCACTTGGGATACATCAGGGAACAAAACTGCAAAAATATCTGCCCTTTAGAGCTTATCCATACCAGAAGGAAGCCTTTTCTGTGGGAATCATGTGTTCTCTGGGTTGAAATTGTCTTTCTAGAAAGATTTTGTCCAACTAAAAACTGAGAACAGTACCTTAAAGAAACTGAGAAAATGTGCCGAGAGAGAATTCCTGGTATAGGATTTGGAGTACCAGAGGGAAGGTCTCCTTTACTGGGGTACCTGGAGGGAAGTCTAGTCTATATCCTAATGTTATGGCTGAAATTAAAGATGAGAGTTGATAAGCCCCACCCATAGTGTTTACAAGCAGTCTTCCCATTCAGGGGAGAAGCCTGTCAAGAGAAAATAAGCCTGTGATAGCAGAGGAAATCTATATCGGATACCAATATCAGTTAACTTACTTATTTTTAAATGAACAAAAGAGAAAAACAAATGCGTGAGCTTGAACAAGATAAGCAGGAAGACTTCAGACAATTAAAGAGCTTTCAATCTACAAAATCAGTATAGGTGTTATTTTCAGAAAAACAGAACATTAAAACTTGAGAAGTAAGCAAAGAAATAATGAAAGGAAAACTTTCCACAGGTGAAGAAACACACTAATCTTCAGATTTTATAAAATCAGTGAGTGCTCTAAGCAAAATGTAGTAAATGAGTCCCAAACCAAGACAAGATCTTGCTCACTGGACTTGACCCTCGGAGATTCTTGAATCACCATACCTAAGGCCTTTGCCCTTGCTCTTCTGTCTAAAAACCTCTTCTCCTTGATATATTTGTAGAATTTGTACTCTTACTTCCTTCAGGCCTCTCAAAAACTCTTACACAGAGGAGCTATCATTGAGCACTCTAAGATACACATCCCCCCATTCAACACACTCTTTTTATCTTGATTTGTCTTCATAGCACTTTTTTTGCCACCTGATATTACACACACATATAAACAGATAAACATACATATATGTTTATCTGTTTATAGTCTCTTCCACTAAAATATAATCCTTGAAGATTGAGACACTGGAAAAATGACCTGCTGTTCATCATTGTATTCCAATGCATAGAACAGTGCTGGCAGAGAAAAGGAATTACATAAATTCTTGTTTAACAAAATAGTAAGTAAATTATAAAAGCTTTCAGAGAAACAGAATATTTAAAAGTATGATTAGAATCAGCTTTCTCTTCAACAATACTGGTTCTCAAAACAATCAAAGAAAAAATAATCTGAGCACAGAATTCCCTACACAGACAACCTATCAATGAAGTATACAAGAGTAAAATAATTTTCAAATATGCAGGGATTCAGAAAATTTACCAGTCACATATACTTTCTAGAGTAAAAAGTTATTTGAGGATGTACTCTAGTAAACCGAAAAGCAATATAAAAAGTGGGAGATACAGAATCCAAGAAACAGCAGAAGTTATCTCAAAAGAGCAACAAAAAGAAAACCAAAGGTTTACCAAAGGTATGTAATTGGCTTACAAAACAAATGGCCATAAATTTGGAAGAGGGAGTCAGAAGAACAGCTCTAAGAGAACAGATTCTATTCAATAAACAGTAATGAAGTTATGTGATCTGAGTAAAATTATTAAGACAGTCATTTTTCCCCCTTTCTACAACAAAATACATCCCCTAAACCATACAAGAAAGCCACAATCTAAATATTTGACAAAACAAAAACATGACACTATTTTGAGAAGTGAGTGGGACTATAAGAAACTCACCTCCAAGGGTACAAGATATAAACACATATTACGTATTTCCTTCTATACAGACCCGCTCTCTTACTACTTAATTTTGCAGTAAATATTTTCATAATTGAGATATCAAAAATGCAGATATTGGTTTTCAGTACTTAGAACTGAGTACCACATGCTTCGTATGTAGGCTAACTAAAGTTATAGAACTAAAGACTGTAACGTACTATACAAGAAAGTAATGCAGGGTAGTTACAGAGAGGGTAAGATAGAGATGATAACTCATCTTAAATAGTGTTAAATTAAAAACTATTATAACAAAATCTGGGGGTGGAGTTAGGTCTTTGACAATAAGCAAAACATGCTCTCAAAGTTGTAAGAATAAGGTTCTGAATAAGAGCTTGAGAAGTAAGTATCAATTCAGATGACATTCTATAAATTTTCACTTGTTTCATTTTCTTCAAGTCTAAGAATCTGGGACTGTATATCTGGAAGATTTTGTGCATAGTCAGTGTTTAGTATAATTCTGAACTTAGGTGAACAAAGTTCATCTAAATTTTGGATACTGCAATGTTCTGTTAAGAACAGGCTAAAAACTACATTTTTTCTCCTGAAATTATCAGGTGAAATGAAACACTCAAATCTGTGCTTAAACTCGTACCTATCAGAATACATTTACTTGTAGGTACTCTTTTTAATTTGGGTTTAGATGATAGAATTTTCTTTTCTTTTTCTTCAGCTAGTGCAGGATTTTTGGCAATTAACCAACAAAAAACATATAGACACCAAATTTAAAGGCCCTATTATTACCTCCTGCTATTGTCATACAATGGAACTATTAGAAGGAAAAAACATCTGAGTTTGAATTTAATTCTTTCAAAGGAGGACCATTCATAGCCTTCCTCAATGTATTACTGTGTAACCCAAGAACCTGTAAAATCTTATTTCTTATACAAGAACATAGTTTATAATAAATATAATTCAAACAAATGAAAGAGTAAACAAACTTCTTTCTACCAAGGAAAAGCCAAAATGGATTCAACGTAGCCTCTGCATTCTGGAGACAATTATGTTACATATGTGGAGTTGCAATTATGTTCTTTTATTGACACATATGTCAATAGTAAGTATCAGAGAATGCTTATGTTACATTTTTAAAAATTACTTCAATTTATTCTCATTTAGACAAACTTATACTGCTCCCCATACCATGAAAATTGGAACACTTTTACAAAACAAATTTTTTTTTTTTTTTTTTTTTTTTAAAGATGACCGGTAAGGGGATCTCAACCCTTGGCTTGGTGTTGTCAGCACCACGCTCAGCCAGTGAGCAAACCGGCCATCCCTATATAGGATCTGAACCCGTGGCCTTGGTGTTATCAGCACCGCACTCTACCGAGTGAGCCACAGGCCGGCCCCAAAACAAATTTTAAAAACAAAGAATATCTAAATTCAACCACTTTGACTAATGCCCAAGAATAATTCTTGAAATTACCTGCAGAGTACATCTTCTGAGATTTGGGAGAATGATCTTTATGCTTTCTTCATTTTCTAAAAGCACAAGAGCTAACACACACACAAAAATCTTACCTCCAATGAGTCCACCTTTGGAGATAACGTGCAAGTCAATACATGGTCACCTATGTTCTGTGGATTTTGTTTCAGAAAGCTGTACATTGACTGAGCAGATTCAGGACTATCGAACTGAAGAATTGCCTTTGGAGAAGAGAAAAAGAAATATTAATAATTCCTAAAAAAGTTAAAAGTAGAATTACCATATCATCCAGCAATTCCACTTTTCAGTATATACCCAAAAGAATAGAAAGCAGGAACTCAAACAAATATTTGTACATTCATGTTCATAGAAGCATTATTCACAACAGCCAAAAGGCATTAAGCAGCCCATCAATAAACGAGTAAATAAGTGGTATACAACAGATTATTATTCAGCCTTAAAAAGGAAGGAAATTCTAACATATTCTACTGCATGCATGAACCTGAAAGACATTATGCTAAGTGAAATAAGCCAGTCACGAAAAGGCAAACACAATACAATTCCCCATACATGAGGTGCCTAGAGTAGTCAAATTCATAGAAATAGAAAGGAAAAGGTGGTTGATAAGGGCTAGGGGAGAGGGATGAGGAGTTAGTGTTTAATGGCCAGGAACCTTCAGTTTGAGAAGATGAAAGTTACAGAAATAAAAGGTGGAGATGGTTGCATAAAGTGAACGTGCTTAATGCCACTGACCTGACACTTAAACATGGTTAAAATGGTAAATTTATGTTTTACAAATGTTAAAATTTGTAAATTACACCACAATAAAAAATTTTTTAAAGTTTGAATATATTTTTGTTTCAGGTTTCAGATATGTGATTACAAAGGTAAAGTTAATTCTTATTCAAAAGTAAATAAGAGAAGGACTGGTCAGTCAACTCACTTGGGAGAGAGCGTGGTGCTGGTAACACCAAGGTCAAGGTTTTGGATTCCCATACTGGCCAGCTGTCCACCCCCCCTCCCCCCAAAAAAAACCCAACTAAGTAAATAAGAGAAAATAATCCTTAGAATGTTGCAAAGGCAAAAGCAAAATTGAAGATGGTAAGTATTTTTAAAAACAGAGGATTAAGGATATCTAAAGCAAGGTTCAGAATTCCTATATGTCATCTGTTCCCCACCTTCCATCCTATGTCAGACTATTTCTAAATTACCAAACATGCTCTATTTATCAGATAGGAGAATATCAAAGAAATTAATATCTAATTTTTGGTCAAGTATGTACTTTCTATGATTTAAATATTGTCAACTTTGGTATGAAACACTGCCTTTCGAGGTAATACATGACTGATCAAAATCTAATTTTAATGGACATATAGCTGAAATATATATTTAATAAAGAGGGCATACCAAATGTAAATAGATGGATAATTTGGGGGTTCTTTTATGAAAAGAAGCCAAATCATGGAAGTAAGAAATGATTATTTTATTTCTACTTCTTTCCATATAAATAAGCATATAATTTATTCCATATAAATAAGTTTGTTTATACTTATTTGTAAAATGTAAGTATAAACAAATGTGTTTTAAGGCTGGAAGGGCCTTAAGAAAATATCTGATAATAAATACCCTTATACATTTTACAGATAAGTATAAACAAACTTAGCCAAGGTCACAAAGGTAGTTAAGGCTAGAGTCAGGTCTAAACTTCTCAGTAAGATAATGCTCCTTCTATATAACCTTTCTTCCTTGTGTGAGTCGTCTTTCTCATGAAAAACTAGGAGTTCTGAAGAGAGAGAGATCATCTCTTCTTTCTTGTCACAGTCCAGGAGAAAATATCCTGGTGTATCATAATTCTGCTAAGCAGATGACTAATGTTTATAAATATTTCAGTTCAGAAGTTAAATTAAAAGTTGCAGACCATAAGAATACAGGGTTCAGTCATATATTCTCTACAGAACATACAGCTAAATTAGGAGGGAACTTGTTACCTTGTTTTTATTATTTATGAATACATGGTGATCCACTTTTCCAAACTGAAGTCCAACACAAAGTACACACTGAAGTCCATCTTCTGGTAAATTATCAAGGTGTACAAATCGACTGTAAATTTTATCTATATCTGCCTGTAGTGTTTTTTAAGAGACAGCATAGAGGAAAAATAAAAAACACACACAGCGATAGTATCAAACTATAAAACACAGATTAACAGTAATTTAATATTACAGAGGTCATATGATAGCCTCTTTCTAGAGTAAGAAAATGATTGTGTGAGTGAAAATAATGTCTTTATTTTAGATTTGAGTAGTCAGTAAAACTACATATTAAAACAGGAGGTATAATATTCCTACTATTAACATAATGTTGGGGCTGGTTGATTAGCTCAGTTGGTTAGAGCATGGTGCTGATAACACCAAGGTTCAGGGTTCCATCCCTGTATCAGCCAGTGGCCAAAAAAACAAATGATAACGATTTCTCAAAACCTCCTCAGACAGAGTATTGACCTATTTGGTCACTTAATATGCACTTCAGTATTTGGAAAGTTTTTTCACATGAATGACTATAACCCTTTATTTCTAATTTTTCCCAAGAAGAAGACCCATCTGACATCTATCTCTATCACCTAAGTATCTTAAAATTAGTAAAGGTTTTCTTTAATTCCTAAAAGGTGAACAAATAAAACAATCAATGTTTCCATCAATTAAACAAGTTTACAAAAGCATTTAAATGCAAAACTCACCTCTGGGTCATTTTCTTTAATCAAGGTTGTAAATATGGCTTCCTGAAAAGCCAAAATAGATAAAGGTTGAAGGCATAAGCTCTTTCTACTACATACACTTATTAAGATTTATAATAATCTACACAAATATGCACTACACAGTATTTCATAAAATGAGAAGGCAGCAAAAGTTCTGTCCCTTCAAAAAATCTTTCCCTCTTCGTTTAACAAGTTATTGAAATGCCACCCTACCCACACAAGTGAAGTCTTCCTATTCCCTTAAGTACATTAAAGATTAACAAGGCAGTAACATTTAGGGAGGACACTCAAATTCACGTATAATAAGAAAGCTAATTCAGACAACAGGAAGAGAATTCAAATTATTAAAGAAAAGTTAACTTTTAAAAGCAAAGTAGATGAGGGAGAACAGTGATGCGGGCAAATAAAAAACAGCAGTGAGTAAGTGATCAGTGATTTTATGCTGCTGAATTACAAAAAGGCCGAGAGTGGCACAGACTGTCAAAGCTGGCAGAGGATAAGCAACAGAAGGCTTCATGTGCAGGAACGGAACTTGGACTTTAAACTTTTTTTTTTTCTTTGACACCACTGACATGTATAAAACAATCCCACCAATTCTATCACATTACAGTGATTCTCAATGAAAGGTTTTTTCAAATTACATGCATTTCCATCTTCCTCTAGAGATCCTACTATCTCTACCTTGTGCCTTTTAGCAGTTGATAGTAAATGTTTATAGGACACACAGTGACACTGAAGGGTTTTTACATCAGATGAAGTTGAATTTGAATAGATTTGAATTTTATGTCAGTCTCATGGCTTTGTAGAGAAAGGACTTAAAGGAGAAAAAACTGAAGATAGAAGATAAAAAGGACAATTAGTTTGGTGGTCCAGTAGGAGTTTTTAAGAAATGAAGCAATAATAGATGGGATGAGGGAGAGGAAACAAACCTCAAGGAGTTAAAACAGATAAGATCTAGTGAGGAACCAATGAGAGAAAATAATTAAAGATAACCTGTGGAATTCCAGCTTGGTGTCACAGATAATGGCAGTGAGACAAGCCAGTCTGAAAATAGGCTTCAACTTTTTTTTCCATCTCAACAAAGATAAAGGATAAAACTCCCTTACAGTGAACTTAACTCTCAAACAGTGAGAGGGGTGATTGTTGGAGGGACAGGAAGAAGCTTTCTCAGTGTCTGAGAGAAAATGTGATATGAAGAAAACTCGAAAACCTAACAGATTACAATAAATCTGATTTAAAACATTAATAATATCTAGTAAAAATAATGGTAAATCTAGGATTTACCTCGTCTTTTATATCCATGTTTTCAGGAGCCATACTTATTGAAAGTTGATTTCCATCCATCGATATTGGGAAGCAGGTATAAAATTTTACCATAGAATCTGCAGATTTTCTATTTATTTCTATATACGCCTTTTAAAATAGAAATTACAAGAATAAAAAAATAAATCTTAAGTTACTTTTTCTTGAAAAGATTTAAAACTTCAGAGTCAAATGAACTGAATTTTAAATATTTTTAAGATAAAAAATACAGTCCTCAGAAAGGTGAGGCCCACAGATTTAAGACTATTACAACCATAAGCAAGAAATAATGAATGACTGAATTCATAAAGCAGTACTAAAGAGAGAAACAAGATGAAGCACTCTACAAAAAGTCTTATGAAAGGTCTTATCTTATTCACTGTATCCCTACCTAGAACATAGCAGACATTTAATGGATATTTCTTGAGTAAATAAATTTAATGACTGATAAAATATGAGAAATAAAAGAACCAAAGAAATGTGTAATGACTTTCAAGTTATTTTTCATTTTGATATTTTCATAAGTATAAAACTGTAGCTCCATACATTTTGGTTTTAATTTTCATACGTGGGTAAGTAGAGGTTAACCCTTTTTCCATACATCTAATAACTAATGAAATAGAGATCTTCTATATGTTTGTGTATAGTTATAGGTCTATTTTTAATGAATTATCTCTATGTCCTTTGCCAATTTATTTATTGAACTTTTAATATGTTGTAGCATAATGTGGATGTGATCCTGTTTCCCATTTTACATAAATATTTTTCGATTTTTAAACTTACCTTTTGCTTTATGTTAATTTTAATATCACAAATGTATAAAGTGTTTGTATAATTGAATGTGATATTTTTCCATATAATATCTAGAAAAGTATTAAATCTCCAAATATTTAATAATTCTGTTCCTTTCTACTGTCTTTAACCATTACAAATAATCTACTTTTTAAAATACAGCTTTATTGAAATATAACTGTCATATCATAAAGTCCACCCATTTAAAAGTATACAATGAAGGGCTGGCCGGTTAGTTCAGCTGGTTAGAGCACAGCCTTATAAAAGTGTACCATGTAATAGTTTTTAGTTTATTTACAGATCTGTGCAACCATCCAAAAAATTTACTTCTAACATAATGTGAAACTACACAAGCTCACTTGTACTCACTCTTCTGTCCTAGTGTTTTCTCAAGCATACGGCTCCATTTATCACCAAATATACACCCCACTCTACACTCAAAGATCTCTAGTGATTGTTAACTCCCTTCTATCACAAGAACTACTTCCTACCACTCTAATGGTGTCATTTCCATTATTTAAACTTCCCTAAAATCTCATCTTCCACAAAATACCTTCTAAAAATTTATTGTTTATTATTAACAAAAAATTTTAATGTGTTGATTTGAAATTACAAATACAATACATACTTATAGGAAATTTAGAACACACAGATTAACTTAGGCTGTTGTAAGTATTGATGACATTATTAGTTTGAGTCTTAAAATGGTCACCTTCCATTTGAGTATCACTGCTAAAACAGCAGAAAGAATAACAAATACTAATAAAAAGTGATCTATAAAATTTTATAGATCATTTAAAGAACTCTTCATTAAACATATTAAAGATGTAAAATATTCTCTACTAAATTTAGAGTAATGGGGGCCGGCCTGTGGTTCACTTGGGAGAGTCTGGTGCTGATAACACCAAAGCCACAGGTTCAGATCTCTGTATAGGGATGGCCAGTTAGCTCGCTTGGGAGAGCGTAGTGCTTACAACACCAAGTCAAGGGGTTAAAATCCCTTACTGGTCATCTTTAAAAAAAAAATTTTTTTTTTTCGAGTAAAACTTTGACACCTTAGTAAGCCATTACTCCCCATCATTAAAACTATGCTTCATTAGAATAATACTAAAAAAAAGTATATTTGTGTTTTATATTTAAAAAGTTCCTTAGCTTGAAACAGTTTACTCTGAGATACTGTTTTTAAACCCTCTCTTTCTAGTTTTGTGAATTTAATGTTTTTCAAAATGTGCTTGCAGACAATATAAATACCTATTATCAACTCTTACCTTTTTATGAGATGATAAAATCAACATATCGCTTAAACCACCAAAAGGTTTTGCTAAGTTATGAACTTCTTCTATAGAATATCCTTTATTAGGCAAATTAGAAATAAGTACCACACATATTTCTTCTGTTTCCTTCAAAACAAATTTAAAAATTGACATTAGAATTTCTTTAACTGCTTTTATATTTACTTAAGTTTATATTGCACATCGTATGTTATGCTAGTACTTAAAATGCATTTAACACTGAGGAAAGTCTGATCAATTCAGGAAGCTGGTCTGAACCTCTAATGAAAAACAAAACCAAAAAATTTTGCAAATTTACACTCTTCAACTACATAGAACAATTGCAGTCGTATCATCTGTCATGCAGTTCAGGCATGCACGTCTCTTTTTCACTCACTGTTTTAATACACAAGTTCACCTATCTCTGACTACAGCTCTTTCCTGTCATGTACTATTGCCATTCCTGTGCCTTTTGATGCTAACATCCCCAACCTCCAAATCAGTATGTATCCATTTTTCTTCCTGAATAAGGTAACCACTTTTAGGCAATATAAAAAAGTTCATCTAATCTCTTTAGGATCCTTACCCCACAACCCAATCCCCAATGCAAGTAAATACTTTCTTTTCTGTCATCCCTTCTCTCAGATCTATTTCATCCTTCAAGATAATTCTCTCATCAATGCCAATTTTTCCATTGGGGATGCTGGGGAAATTCTTAAATATGTGCTATAGTGAACCAGGTCATTTTTGACTTTTTTGTAAAAAAGGTGTAAGAAGTTTCTGGTTCTCAGAAACCAGTTGAGAATGATTTTAACTAGCAGGTGTGTTTAAAATGGTTCTTTCTAAAGTCTATTAACCTAATATACTCTGCTGGTACTTTTAAATACCGTTCCTAAAATAAGATATATACTACTTAGTTACTACGTGAAGAGTGGATCTACCAAACAAAAATAAACTTATGCTTATAAACCTGAATGATCTCAAAATCTAAACCAGTAAAATCTAAATTAATGAGATTTTAATATATTCATTATGATAGATATAACCACAAGAAAACAATAAAGGGAATTTTATGTCCATCAAATAAAACTGAAACCCCATTCTCTCTCTCCAAAAATACAAAGAACACTGGTATTCTAAATATTCTCTCATTTGCCTCCAGGAAAAAAAAGATTCCACAAAATTCTATTGGTTCTAATTTGACAACCTGTTGTCTACCCAAAAGCCCATTCTGGTTTAACATGTTGTTCTCAGTGAAAAATAATCTTCACAACCATATACATTTACTGATAATCTGTTCCCAATTTTTGTGACTTGCTTTGCAACTCAAGGGTTTTGAACTGAAACCATATTTAAAAAGTGACAAATGTCTGTAATTTGTCGCCATGCCAAATACTGTAAATTTAGAACAAGAATTTGTTTTGTCAAATTTCTTAAACTTTTCTTAAACTATAAATAAGTAAAATGTAAGAACTGACCTGGCTAACTGGTTCATTTTCTGTGACCTCCAAAGCAGCTTCTTTATACAAAATAAAATAAATTTCATGAGGATACATTTTATTTATCAAGATCGCACTTTATTCCACAATGGATTAAAGAGTAGCTACATGGAAATGTGTACAACTGACAAGGACTAGAAAATTAGAACGAAATAGCTACAAAAGTGACACTGTTAAATAATACATTCAGTTTTATTCTTCTGAGACCAAAGTTTCAGAAATATTTAAGATACAGGGAGAAGATAAGAATCATAATATTCTCAATTTCACTTAGGTATAACTCTGGTATGAGGGGAAAATACATGAGTGACATAAAATTAAGTACCTTTTTTTCTTAAAATTTTAATTTCTCCTTTTACCTTTAAACATAAGAGAACAAAATAAAATTTCTATTAACCTACCTGAAATAGCTTCTTTAGCACTGTTTTCAGTGGCTTTGGCTTCCCCACTCGTCTTTATATCAGAGTTTTCTGCATGAAATAGTCTGGTTTAATAGTCTAGAAAAATACTAATATAATTAAACTAATAAACTTAAACAGCAATTTAAGCTGTTTGTCCTTACAAGTCTCCTCAAGGTGACGTAACTTGAATCTAATACAAATTTCTTTTTGAAAAACAAAATAAGGCTGGCAAGTTAGCTTAAGTGCTTAGAGCATGGTGCTGATAACACCAAGGTCCAGGGTTCAATCCCTGAACCAGTCAGCTGCCAAAAAAAAAGAAAAACAAAATAATTCCATTGAGGATTTTAATGCAGAATTTCAAAATATACTGTAGTGGATTGAATTATGTCCCCCCAAAACTCAATGAAGCTTAAACTGTCTCCCAAGTTTTACGTATTAGAAACTGAGCCCCTGCTGTGACTGTTAAGAGGGTGGAAATCCTATTACGGTAATTGAAAGGTGGAGCTTTGAAGAGGTGATGAGACTGTTGGACCGTGCAGTAGTGAATGGATTAAAAATGGTGGTCAGGGGCATGGGTTCTGAGGGCATTAAAAGAGGAGAGTCTGTCTTTCTCTCTTTCTGCACTCTCTGCTTTCACCATCTTGCAATGTGAGACCCCTGGGTCACTGTAGCCTCCACTGGATGGACTTTGGAATTCCCAGCCTCAGAAACTGTAAGCATTAAATTTTGTTTTCTTTATAAATCACCTAGTTGCAGGTATTTTGATAAGCAACAAAATGGACTAATACATGTAACTTGAATATACACCAAGAGGATTTAAAGAAAATAAACCACTGAATGACACCATTTCAAGCTTACCTGGTACAGCCATAGATTTACTGGAGTCTTTGTTTTTGACATTCCCTGCCTTTTTGGCTTCTAGAGACTTCTTTCCAGTAGATTTTGCTTTTAGAAACAGAATTAAACCATTATTTAAAGGGGTCTATTCAATCATTTAGCATGTTTCATACTAAAGTATTAGTATTAGTAAGTTAGTTTGATTTTATTATAAAAGTAGTTCTTTTCTATATATTCATTATGTCTATTTATTTTCAATACCTATTTACCAATAAGATTAAAAGCAAATTTAAGTTGAGATACAATTTTTTGTTGATGGCCTTAAATGAGCCACAAGTTTATTAACCCTCATGTGGCAGAAGCACATCATAATCACACACACAAAAGTCATACTTTGTAATTTCTGCTAAGATTCCTTAAAATTAGTCTACTGAAAAAGATATTACTAAAAAGATCATGCTAGTTTCAATGTGCTACATTTATTTTAAATAGTGTTCCATTTCTTTCTGGAGAAAATGTATTCTCCTAACATGGAAAAAAGTAATCTTTTTTAAAGTAACAGAGGAATTGTACAAGCTGGGGAAGGTAATGACAGCTCTCAAAAAAGAGGAAAAGAAAGACTAAACCATTCATAAGGGAGAAATGACAGAGCAGCCTGTGACTATATAACTGGCAAAAATGTACAATTATATAGCTTTATACACATGTCATATAGCTGTGATTATATACCTGCATGAAAATGTACCTGCAATGGCAAATACAGTCAAAGACCAAAGTAACAATAAATAAAAGTCCTATAGGGGTCAGGTTTTAAATATCAAAGAAGTATCTAGTAAATCCTTCAAGATATTATTACATGCTAAAAATTATTATAGGAATTTAAAATTTGTTGGGCTGGCCATCTGGCTCAGCTTGTTACAGCCTGGTGCTGAAGGTGTAGGTGTTAACACCCTGTACCAGCCAGTTGCCAAAAAAACCCCAAACCAAAACCAAAAAAACCCCAAAAAACCCATGAATTTAAAATTTGCTTTTATTTATTATACTCTAAGGCAGAATTAAGAACAAACTTTAAAAACCTCTCTTCCCCAATAGTCTTACCTGTTTTGATAGAAGCTTTATTACCTTTAGCAGCTACTGTTACCACCGATTTTACAGAACTTGCTGATTTCCCTAAATCACAAAAGCTGCAATCAAAACTGGTTTATTTAACTAGTACCAACAATCTCCTAAGAACTTCACAGAGAAAGAACATAAGAACAACAGATTGTAATTTATTCAAAAGATAAAATGCTATCACCTCTTTGGGGGCATTTTCTAAATCTAGCAATAATAATTTCTTCAGGAAGAAAAATATCTCTGAAATAAGAACTCACCTCCTTGCTGGGGTACTTAAAAATAGCATTCAGGTTAAATAAATTTCTAAATGTGTGGGTAGACTAGAAGCAAAATTACTACTAATTTCAAAGACATGGAAACAATCCCATGCTTTTAATGGTTCCAAAAGCAGTTATACTTCGAGTCTCCCAACCCATGCCTCCTTGGCTCCCAGTTAACTGAAGAGCATTCAAGAACACCTGTATCATGGTCAGCTCACATAAAGATTGCTATGACTCATTCCAAAGGTGTCCTAGCTGTACAGGACTATTTGAATTATGCTCACCATTCTTTGCACCCACACATCTATTAGTGTTGTTTATTTTCCAAGATGATGCTATTTTAAAAGACTGTGATCGGGCCGGCCGTGTGGCACACTCGGGAGAGTGCGGCGCTGGTAGCGCTGAGGCCGCGGGTTCGGATCCCTATATAGGGATGGCCTGTTAGCTCAGTTGGGAGAGCATGGTGCTGACAACACCAAGTCAAGGGTTAAGATCCCCTTACCGGTCATCTTTAAAAAAAAAAAAAATTAGGATTCATAACAATTAGTGAGAGAGTATGAGGAAAAAACCCAGGATTAGAGATCAGATCTAAGCTGAATTTCAAGTTAAATTGAGAAGCCTTGGGGAATTAACTGATCGCTGAGCATATTTCCCCATATTTAAAAAACAAGGGTGGTTGGTGATTGCCACAACTACCTAACAGGAACCTTGTGAGAATATAACCATACTTTTGAAAATTAAATCATACAAAAAAAAAAGCATCCTTGATATCCACAAAAATCCATTGAGATAGTTTATACATGCAGCCTTTTATATTCAAAGACAGACCGTAATCTTTGTTCAAAAAGAGCAATACCAGCCACTGCCCTGGGATCCTGCTGGGGTACTGAGGCATGGAGCCAGGGGAAGCCAAACCCAGCCACAACCATGTAAAGAACACACCAAAAACACCATTTCCATGCAGGTAACCCACCACAGCCACCGCTGCTGCAAAAGTGGCTGGTCTCTAAGCAGCAGGTGGCATGCCAGACTCTCAACTGCACTGATACAAGGAGAGGCATCAGTGGAGACGCCCCCAGCCAAAAAAAAAAAAAAAAGAAAGAAAGAAATTCTCTCTCTCCACAAATAGAAGAAGCATCTGATCTATGATAATAGGGGAGGACTTGATCACATCTGTCTCAGTACTAGACAGATCATCTAAGCAACAAATCAACAAAGGAACAGTTAATTTATCAAATGGAGAAAACAAATCTATGGGTATTAGAGGGGGGAGGGGGAAGGGGAGAAACTGGATAAGGGGTTATGTAGAGGATTGAATTGTGTCCCCCCAAAACTCACTGAAACTCGAATTGTGTCCCCTAAGTCTTATGTATCAGAAACTTAGTCCTCACTGTCACTGTTACTGTTAAGAGGGTAGGAAATCCTATTATGGGAACTGAAAGGTGGAGCCTTGAAGAGGTGATTGGATTACAGAACCATGCAGTAGTGAATGGATTAAAAATGTTGGTCAGGGGCACGGTTGTGAGAGCTTTAAAAGAAGAGGAGAGTCTGTCTCTCTCTGCTCTCTGTACTCTCTGCTTCCATCATCTTGCAATGTGAGAACCCTGGGTCTCTGTTGCCACCACCAAATGGACTTTGGACTTCCCACCCTCAGAAACTGTAGGCAATAAATTTCATTTTCTTGTAAATTACCCAGTTCCAAGTATCTTGCTATAAGCAACACAAAATGGACTAATACAGTGCATAAAGGATAAGTATGATTTGTAATAATGAATATGCTAATAAAAAATAAACAAAAAGAGCAATACCAATCCATATAGCTCGTCATTTAACTAGTCAATCTCAGTCACTCGCAAGTTTTGCCAAGCTGCAGTACACTGAGCCTCAGTGAGCCCCTAAGATTTTTTTTTTCACTATCCCTG
Source organism: Galeopterus variegatus (assembly GCF_000696425.1). NCBI lineage: Eukaryota > Metazoa > Chordata > Mammalia > Dermoptera > Cynocephalidae > Galeopterus > Galeopterus variegatus. The sequence goes on along the minus strand of NW_007727931.1, from coordinate 267,302 downwards.
TTATTATCTTAACTCAATTCACTTTACCACTTTTATTTGCATACCACAACTTAAGGAAAATACAGCCAGCATTAATTTCCAACAGTTATGGGGTGGCTAGCCGTTTTAGCACCCAGTCCACCAAATCTCCACGAGTAACCCCTATAAACTCACTACCAAAGTAATATCAAAGTATTTGCTAAATAAATACAGCTTCAAGACAAGTTTCCTAGCCACCCATGACCCTCTTAGATTACTGCTTCTAAAAATCCCTGCATGAAAATTCTGTATCTGCCACTAACAAGGTGCCAGTTTAAGGCTGCTTCCTTTCCTTTTTAGCACTATAAGGAAGACAATTTAATACACTGATCTTTATCCACTTAAACAGATAACTCTGAATTAACCTGCATTTAGCAAAAATGAGAGGAAAAGAAGAAAGGAGGATTATGCAGGGGAAAGAGGAAAAAATAAACAATTATTTAAAAATCCACTATAGCCCATTAAAAACTACAAGGAGAACATGTTTTTTTACCTGGACTATTGTGTAAGAAAAAGTAAACTGAGAGAAGACCTTAATAAAAGAGGAGAGAAATATCTCTGATACTCATCATGAGAAATACTTTCTCCAGTTAAATTTTCTTATTTTGGTAATTACTATAAAAAAAGACCATTATCTCCTATATCATTTAATCTCAAAGACTAGTATACATTCAATACATACCATGTCACATATACTTCTTAAATAATTTCAAGTTAACTAATATGCCTAGAATCCCAATTAAAACCATACCTGAAGATTTGTTTACTCTGGCTACAGATGTCTTGGCCTGTACAGTTTTGGCTAAAATAACAAGAAATATATTTCAATAACACAATAATATTTGTAAATAGCATCATTTAGATTTAAGAAAGAGCTAACCTGGCAATAATTTTGAAAGACACTGCAATAAACACCCCTATACTCATTCTTTTATGTCCATGGAATTATTACTAGGGCAAATTCTTAGACATGGACTTGATGTGTCAAAAGACGCATAGATTTAAAGTTTAGCAATTAACATTAAACTCCAGAAAGGTTGTAACAATTAATATTCCTATCAACAGTATATGACTGGGGATTCCTCCATTTCCACACATATAGTGTAATCAAGCCAAAAGCCTAACTTGGTAAGAGAAGTTATCAATCATTCCAATGTGAGATAGAAACTGGTATGATTTAATTTTTGTTTCTACAATTATGGTAAAGTATCAATTTTCATGTTCTAAATCATCTCTATTTCTTTCTCTGTAATCTGCCTATTCATACTATTTACTAATTTGTCTTTTGGGTTGTTGAACTTTTCTTATTATTTATTAGAGCTATTATTAAGAAAATTAATAAATATCACACAGATTAGCAATTTTTAAGAAGCAGTTATGCAAAAATACGTTTTTATATAGTCTAATGTCATCCTAATTGGGAAGTACTTCCTCACTCAAAGTAAAAAAGAAATTCTCCACATTTTTTAATAACTTTACCATCCTATGTATCACATTAAATCTCTAATCCAACTCTATTTTGATATAAATGCATTACTTTAATCAAAAGAAAGTCAATTTAATAAATAACTGATCTTTTCCCCTCACAGTGATTTACTGACGTTCCATAGGCTGTGGGGAATATCTCTGGACTCTTTTCTGTCCTACTGACCTTTTGTCTATTTATGCAACTATTATAAAACTATTCTAAATCTTTTAACCTTATAACATACTTTAATATCTGCTAGGGATAGTCTTTTTCATTCTTCTTTTTGCAGAATTTTTTATTTTGTGCCTTTAATAATATCTTAAAGTTTTCTTTGCATAGCTTTTAAAACACTCCATTAAAATAATGGGAATGATATTAGATTACATAAGTGGCTATTTATAAATGTTTATATATACATATTTAAATACATAAATAAATTTTTATAAATACATAAAGCAGTTGGACATTATATTTAGAGAATTAATAACAGCTAATTATAATCATTTAATAACATTTTAATTGATTCTCTTGGGTTATATTTGAAAATAATAATGTTGAATCCTACTTTCCAATTTTCATGCCTTTTACGTCATACAGGTAATGATCAGTATTTCCTGTTTACTTTCCAACCTTAATGAGAACGCATCAACCGTTTTACTAATAAGAATATGCTGGATTTCAGTTTGATACATGTGTATTTGTGGATATGTGTGTATAAAGTACAAATACACAAACACACTATCATACTTAAGAAAGTAGCTATCTACTTTAAGAAATTACTTTTTTGAATGCTAGAAATGGATGTTGAATTTTACCAATTATCCTTTTCAGTATCTACAGAAAGGATCATATGTTCTTTCACTTTTTAACATGGTAAACTGAATTAACACATTTCTTCATTTTGAACTATCTTTATACTTCCAATAAGACACTCTCTTGTGCACAGTACATTATTTACTTAAGGTGCTCCCAGACACTATATACTAACAGCTTACTTTAAAATTTTGTATCAATATTCCTAAGTAAAATTATTCTATAGCTTTAACTTATTGTAAAAGCTTTATCAGGACTTTTTAAAAAATTTAACTTACAATTTTAAGATAATTGTACATTCACATGGATTTCTAAGAAATAGCAGGGAGAGATCCCATATGCCCTTTTCCCAGTTTCCCCCCAATGGTAACATTTTGTATAACTACAGTTTAATATCACAAACAAGAAACTGATATTGACACAATCTACCAACACTTAAATTTCACAGTTTTACATGCAATCATCAATGTGTATTTAGTTCAGTAAAATTTCTTCATACATGTTGATCAGGGTGACTGTCACCAGTCACTCAAGATAAAGAACAGTTCCTTCACAAGGACCTCTCCTAAAACCCATTTTTAACAGTAGCCACCTTCCTCCTTCCCTTCAACCTGACAACCACTAATCTGTTCTCTATCTGCATAATTTTGAGAATGTGATATAAATGAAATCTTATAAAACTTTTTGGGATGGATATTTTTCACTCAGCATTAATTTCTCTGCAATCCATCCAAGTTGTTGCATGTATCAATAGTTTATTCCTTTTTATTGCTGAGTAGTATTCCATGCTACAGATATAACACAGTTTAACCATTCATCCACTGAAGGATATTTGGGTTGTTTCCAATTTTGGCTGTTAAGAATAAAGAAGCCATAAATATTCATGCACAGGTTTTTGTGTGAATGTAAGGTTTCATTTCTCTGGGATCAATGTCTAAGAGTGCAATTGCTGAGTCACATGGTAAGCATATGTTTAATTTTGTTAAGAAACTGCCATACTCTTTTCCAGAATGGCTGTACCATTTTACACTCCCACCAGGAATGTAAGCATTTCTCCATATCCTCACCAGCATGTGATGTTATTGTTCTTTTTTAATTTAGCCATTCTGATGGGTGTGTAGTGTCTCTGTCAGCATTTGATGTCATTATTAGCCTGTTTCCCCTCTCCCCATTACCATTTTTAAAGGAAGCTTTCCTTTCTTCTGAATGCTATGGAATAGCCGAAACAGAACTAGCATTATTGCTTCCTTAAAGATGTGGTGGACTCATACATGGAAACTGTTTGGGCAGAGTGCTTTCACTGGGGAAATAACTGACTTAAACAAAGGTGATCTCTGGATGGTGCAAATCACTTTCTTTAACCATTTTCTGAAATATTTGGACTTTTAACAATAAGCATTTATTACTTTTATAACTAAACTTAAAAGAAAGTCATTTTTATCTGAGAATTAAAAAGGCAAAAAAAGACACATTTCAAAAAAAAAGAGGAAAACCATAAAATCTTACAGAAAAAAATCATTAAATAAAGGATTACAAACTGTCACCAGGACACCTCAAGGTAAAACCATAAAGGAATGTCAAAGTGTTAATTTTTTCCCCTTTAAGCTGTGTTTGCTTACAGGAAATGAAGGTCAATGCCCACCACCACTGTAAAGAGGGAGCAAACACCGTCATCAAAGCAACCATTAGTCGGGGGCAGCTGTGTTTGCCTATAGGAAACAAAGACTGGTATGCGAGGGACACCTGTTGCCAATGCAACCAGCTGTGACAGCACAAGGAGAGAATGGACAATGCATACCCCAAGTAGTCGCACCTGTAGCAGAGATATTTCCCCAACTTAGCTTTAAAAACCCAAGCCTAACCTTACTCTGGGGGTGAGTATAGCTTACCAGAGGATGGGCTGGCACCTCTCCATTCCCTGCTCACAGAATAAAATCTTTGTTCTACTAAACTGAACTCAGTTTCATTTCATTAGCTTAAGTGACACCAAGAGGGGAGACCTTGCTTGGGAAACAGGTAACAAACTAGATGATTCTGTACACTATGTATTTTTCCATAGGTTCAATTATAGTGTTAATACAACCTTGGTTTACATATCCCTGTACTCTTCCTCCTGCAAATATTCATTCATTAAATCCTTACACTACACTAGATATTAAAGGATTGAAAAATAAAATGACAAATATTCCCTCAAACAGGCAAGTAAAGGATAGACATATTAACAAACTATAAATATCAAGTGATTTAATGTACAAATTATTACTAGAAGAGAGTTGGGAGCTTTTAACTGCCTAGGAGGGTAAGGGAAGTTACCATGAAGAAATATCATCTAGGATGGGCCTTACAGGATAAATCAGGATTTGCCCCAACCTAACTCCAAAAAACGGTCTTAACTGACTTTGTATTTTCTGTACCTTGCCTGCACCTATTAAGTAGATTTTTACTAAGTGCTTACTAAGTAAAGTTAACTAGAAGTCAGAGGACAATTCCACACAAATGGACAGCATAAATAAATGGCTGAGGAATAAACAGCATGACATAGCTCGAAAATAAACTGTTCTCAGTGGCTTAATACACAACTGATTGTAAAGAGACTGAAAAAGTAGTATGGGACCTAAGGACAAAGGGTAATTTATGCACAAGCTGAAGAATTTGGACTTTATTCAATGGGTCACTATGAGTGGAATGATCAGGTCTGCTTTAAAGAGACCTCAGAAGGCTGGTACATGGCTCACTGGCTGAGCGTGGTGCTGACACCACCAAGCCAAGGGTTGAGATCCCCTTACCGGTCATCTTTTCAATCAATCAATCAATCAATCAATCAATCAATCAATAAAGAGACCTCAGGGCAACTGTGTGAATAACGGAGCAGAGAGTTAAATAAAAATCAAGAGTGAGGAGGCTATTTTCAGAAGTTCAAATGTGAGAGGATGGGGTCTGAATTAAGAGTTACAGGTATGATGAAGCAAAGGAGAAAGAATATGAGAGCTGAAGTAGATTCAGGGGAGAACTAATATGAATCATCCAGTGATTGGATGAAAAGAGGATGTTATTTAAGTTTGAACTGGGTGGGATAGAAGAAAAGAGAAGACAGGATCAAGAATTACTCATGGGTTTCTACATTGGATGACTAGTGGTGATAAATCATATAAGAAAATGAGAGGAGTAAATGTGAAGGGATAGAGGACATATATGTAGGTATGAGAGATGTCCTTAAAGACATGGAAAAGAAATCACCCAGGAAGAAAAGAATGACATGAGAAGAGGAACAGACTTTTAAGGAAACTATTAAGGGAGGATAAGAGAACAGTGATCAAAAGAGATTAAGAAGTTTTCATTCTGATAGAGGTAGTTTAGTATAGGCAAAAAGCTTTGGAATCATACAGTTGAGTTTGAATTCTAACTCTTTCATGTGACATTTAGTAAATCTTTTAACCTCTTTGAATCTGTTTCCTCACCTATATAATTATAACTGTATTAACTATAACTCACACGGTGGTTTGGAAGATTAAATGAGGAAACATACTATGTCAAGTATAAATAGCATAACTCAAGACAGACCCTCAAATGTTAGGTATTGTTCTCCTGTTTTTTCTCTCCTGGCACAGATTATATTAGCAGACCCTTCTACTTAATGATCATTATTACCTTATTCCACACACAAATGATCACCTTTACCCTGGCTCTACTTCTTCTTGTCATAGCACTTGTCACTTTCTAAAACACATATGACTTAATGTTTATTTTATTATTTAATATTTGTCATCTTAAATTAAAATGCAAGCTACTTGGGGATAGGGATGATGTGATATTATGAAAATATACATTTGGTCTTCGTCCCATCTGCTGACTGTTTAACTCCTAAAATCCTTAGTGATAAGAGTCATTTAGCAATAAGAATGCCAAGTGATGAGTCTTTTTGTATGCTAATGATAGCTGGTAGCCCCAAGGTAGCTTCAGGATGGAGGCTGATCACAAGAAAGACCAAGGTGGAACTTTCAGTCCCACCCCTAACCTCTAGGGAGGGATGAGGGACTAAAGGTTAAGTTGATCACCAGTGGCCAATGATTTAATCAATCATGTCTATGTAATGAATCCTGTATAAAAGCTCAAGAGGCCTGGGTTTAGAAAGCTGAACACATGGAGGTTCCTGGAGGGTGGCAGGCCCAGGGAGGACATGGGAGCCCCTTTCCCCTTCCCGCATACCTCATCCTATGCATCTTTTCATCAGTATCCTTTGTAATATCCTATATAATAAACCAGTAAATGTAAGTACATGTTTCCCTGAGCTCTGTGAGCTGCTCAAGTAAACTAATCTAACCTAAGGGTTGTGGGAACCCTGATTTATAGCTGGCTGGTCAGAAGTTCCAGAGGTGTGGACTTGCAACAGGCATCTGAAGTGAGGGGCAGTCTTGGGGACTGAGCCTCCAACCTGTGGGATCTGAGGTTATCTCCAGGTACATAGTGTCAGAACTGAATTGGAGGGCACCCAGATGGTGTCCGCTGGAAAACTGCTGGATTGCTTTTGGTCACAGAAGTCAGTCTTCTATGTTGATGATTGGGCTGTGAGAGCACAGGAAAGACACTGTGTTTTGGGCCGGCCCGTGGCTCACTAGGGAGGGGAGAGTGCGGTGCTGATAACACCAAGGCCCCGGGTTCGGATCCCATATAGGGATGGCCGGTTCGCTCGCTGGCTGAGCGTGGTGCTGACAGCACCAAGTCAAGGGTTAAGATCCCCTTACCGATCATCTTTTTTTAAAAAAAAAAAAAAGACACTGTGTTTTTCCCACTCAGATGACTATCTGGTTCTATGATATATCCTAAGCCTCTAGAAAGAGGCACATAGTAGGCACTCAACAAATACTTTTATTTCTTTTTAGTTAGCAGTGGGTAAAGTTTATAATCAAATTATGCTTTCTGCTTCCCCCCTATATTTCCCTATACAAGGATCCCTATCCTTTTTGATTTGTGCTTATAATCAAAATTATCTTTAAAACTGCCTTAATTAACTTTTCCTATCATTCTTCAATTGGACATAGCTGATCTCAAAAAGACATCATGCACCCTTTTTTCTTTCTCACCTGACACTTTTTCACTCTTTACAGGTTCCTCTTCTGTATTTATATTAGAAGGGAGGAGGTACTTAGCTTGAAGTACATCTCCCTACACTCGTTACTTCTATTATGTTAGAACCATTTCCAAAATGTAGATCTTAACAGAAAGTTTCCCAAGTATCCCACTTTCAATTCCCTATGATTGGCTGACTAAAGAATTTCTCTAGTAGATACTCTGATACCTAAAATTTGGCAATGTTGAAAGCTAAGTTCATGGTTTCCCCCAAATTCCAAGAAATCACTGTCTAAATTTTCTAATTATAATCAATAATATTATCACACTTTTCTAATACAATTCATCAAGCCTAAAACCTTGAAATTTTTAAATTATTCTTTTAATTTTTATCTTAGCCACTAAAAAATTCCATATAATAAAATTAAAATTTTACCTTCCCACACCATTTTATAATTAACCTTCTCATATCAGTTCCTAATTACCCCAAAGTGAATCTCAACTGTGTTTTCTCAATAGGATTTTTCCTTTTTGTCTTTTTTCGTGTCCGGCAACAGATCGCAACCCTCAGTGTCACGCCCGTACTGGACCGGGACCGGCAACGGGATCACAACCCTTGGTGTTGCGCCCGCACCTCGCTCAGCCAGTGAGCGGGAACCGGTCTGTATGTGGGATCCGAACCCTCGGCAGGAGCGCCGCTGCGCTCCCAAGCGGCGTACTGTAGCAGTATGCCACCGGTCCGGCCCCCTCAATAGGATTTTTCAATCTCTCCAATTTATCCAATCTTTATGAGAATCCTGAACAATGAGTGGTTCCTTATTCTCTACAGCAATTTCCCAGAGTCTGTACCAATTACCAGGTCTTAAACAAAAAATTGGAGTATACCTTAGTCAAGCTTAGGAAACAGAGCCCTAACAAAAATAAACAGATTTCTTTCATGGAAGACACTTCATAAAATGAATGTGTTCTGTGGATTATTTTTTTAAAGGAAAAAAAAGCTATAATACATATACCAAACTTTATCTGACCCAAAACATCTTACAGGAATTAGTCACACACATTTTAGAAATGAAATTAATGGGGTTCCCAGCACGACCCTTCAAGGCCTTCTATGGAGTGATTCTTCAATTTTGTTATCTTTGTTATGTCATCTCCCCATACGAAATAATCTTCTGTTTCTATAATTTGTGTTCACATACACCACATAATCGAAAATCTTAGTCAAAATTTACTGCCTTCCGAAGCCATCCACAGTTAAGTACCTCCACTAATTCCCAATACTTCAGTACTCTGCCCATCTAAACATTATGGGGAAATGAGATATGAGTACTCCATATATCCAATTTGCCAATCACTTGGTTAACAGTTTTAGTTCTTAAATCCTTATCCTATTCTGAATAGAAATCCAAAACACACTATATACCTGCCTTCCCAAAACAATATATAAAATGTAATTTTACTTTCTAAATATCATGTCTACTCTATTTTAACTTTTCTGTCTTGTCCTTCACTATCAAGCTGTTTATTCTTGTTTCAAGAGTGTATGTTTTAGCAGCAACTTCCTCTCTCCACCTTTCTAGTCCTAAATGGACTGAGAAAAAAGATTAACCCAGTTTATTTAAATTGTATGCAAATTCATTTAGGTAGATTTATAGTGAAGACCTAAAATATTTTCCTGAGTGTAAAGAAACAACTTTGAGACATAGGTGTGATAACACATCTATTTCTGTTTAAGTCTTTTCTGCTTGCTTTTTGGCTCTCAGCTAACTTTCAAAATCAAAAGGGACCTGATAAGCAATCCCAACATACCTTTCTTTATGTTTTTCTTGTGGGTTTATTGGGAGGGAATTGAGAGAGGTATTGCAAAACTAACCTAAACATGTAAAAAACAGCTATTAAATACTGAACTGTGATAGGCATATTATATACATTATCTCATAGAGTCTTTATATTTATTCCAGAAGAGATTCTGTAATTACACAGCAATAAATATTAACCACTTGCTTAATACAGGAACCAATTAAAGAATGAAATTTGGGACCCTTCCATTAAAACACAATAAATGTCTTCCTAACATCATCTTGCAAGAAGTTTCTAGTAAATACACTCACTTGGAGGAGCATTAAAAGTGACAACTTACCAGTAGAAGTTGAAGTAACACTTTCAGCAGCTTTTGAAGCATCTGCATCTTTTCTATTTAAAAGAAGAAAAAATTTAGCAACAACTTAGAAATTCTAAGTTAAAAATGAAATGGTTAAATCTAAAAAAGCTTAAAGCAATTAAATTAGAACGATGTCCCATTTAAACTGCTACAGTGCGCCACTTGGGAGTGCAGCAGCACTCCCGCCGAGGGTTCGGATCCCACATACAGACCGGCCGCTCACTGGCTGAGCGAGATACGGGCGCAACACCGAGGGTTGCGATCCCGTTGCCGGTCCCGGTCCAGTACGGGCGCGACACTGAGGGTTGCGATCCGTTGCCGGTCACGAAAAAAGACAAAAAGGAAAAAAAAAATTTTTTTTCTCAAATCATATGCACATTCATTCTCACAAATAAATCATGAAATCACTCACTTTAAAGTAGATGCAGATACTTTCTTTGAATCTGAAATCTTTTTCTTCACCTCTCTGTTCTACAAAGGAAAATATTTTGAACAAAAAAATTAGTTTTGTCCTAATTATAAAAACAAGTTAGAAAATACTGAAAAGCATAAGGAATCCAACAACAAAAAACATACAAAATCATTCTAAAGTATAAGTGCTTATTATCTTTTTCTATTTATAAAGATATTTTCTTCAATTTGTGATCAAAGAGCATAATTTTACAACCCACCTTTTAAGCACTCATCTACATTTTCTTATCAACTACAGTAGTTCCCCCTTATCCACAGGAGATACATTCCAATACCCCCAGTGGATGCCTGAAATCATGTATAGTACTGAACACCATGTATGTTTTTTCCTATCAATACATACCTGTGAGGAAGTTTAATTTATAAATTAGGCACAGAAAGAGATTAACAATAACTAAAAATAGAACAATTATAGCAATATACTGTAATAAAAGTTATGAGAATGTGGTCTCTTTCAAAATATCTTATTGTACTGTAGATCTTAGCAACTACAGCATATTTTTTTCCTTATTAAGAGCTTTCACTTTTTCACTTAAAGGAAGCACTTTACAGCTTATTTTTGGCTTATGTGAATTGCCAGCATGACTACTCTTGCACTTCAGGGCCATTATTAAGTAAAATAAGGGTTACTTGAACACACACACACTGCAATACCACAACGGTCAATCTGACAGCAGAGATGGCTACTAATGGACTAACGGGATGGTAGAGTATACAATCTTGATATGCTGGACAAAGGGGATGATTCATGTCTCAGGCAAGACAGAGCAGAATGGTGTGAGATTTCATCACGCTATTCAAAACGGCACACAATGTAAAACTTATAAATTGTTTATTTCTAGAATTTTCCATTTAACATTTTTTAACTTTAGTAGACTGCAGTAACTGAAACCACAGAAAGAGAAACCATGGAAAGCAAAACTGCAGATGGGGGGACTACTGTATCTTTCAAAACCATGGTTAAAGTGTTGTGACACTTTGGATGTCTAACTGCTATCAGCCTGGTCCAAACTACCACGATGTTTTGCTTTAGTTATTACAATAGCCTCACTCTGTTAGTCTCTCTGCTTCTGTCCTTGCCTTTCTACCCACGCACATTCTATTCACAACATAAAACAACACTGAGCTTGCTGCTCCTATAGTCAATACCATTCATCATACTCTGAGCCAGTACATACAATGGCCTATAAGAGTTCACATCATATGTTCCATTTACCCTCCACCCTTATACCACCACATACCTCTTCCTATACTCCTTCATCTCTCCCAACCCCAATCATCTTTTATACTCCTCAAACAAGCTAAACAGGTGTGATTTCAAAGTCTTTTGCAGTTCCTGTACCTTCTTTCTGGAATGCTGTCAACACGGGACATGACTTGCTTCCTCACCTTCTTCAGGTGAGGAATACTACCTTTTCAATGCGATCTTCCCCAATTACCTTATTGAAAGTTGCACAACTCTTCATTCCCCAACAAGAGTACTTCTATTCTCCTTTCCTGGTATTTTTCGACATAGCGCTTGTTGCCAAGACACAAAATATGTATATATTTTAAATTTCTTTGTGGTCTTTCTCTACCCCTTGAAGTTAAACTCTGTAAGACCAGGGACTTAGTTTTATTCAATACACTACCCCCAGTGCCTAAGATTGTGCTTGGCAATGAGTGAACATTCAGTAAGTATTTGTTAAATTGATCCGAATTTCACTGTAATTGTTCTCATGTAATTTTACATTGCCTGTTTTTTTTGGTATTCTTGCCATTTCCTTTTGCACTATATGGTATTTTATCCCAAACACCTCCCTCACCTCAATGATGTAGAATAAATTCATTCTTCTATTTTTATCTTACAAATGGCTACCTTCAATTTCAAAAGAATTTAAAACTACTGATTTCTTCTGTGTAAGTTAAAAAATTTAGTCCTTACCCCTTAGCAACCATCTTACAACTGAGGATGAAAGCTATATTCTAAAGATGGTGGAGCAGAGGGGCCGGCCCGTGGCTCACTCGGGAGAGTGCGGTGTTGATAACACCAAGGCCCCGGGTTCGGATCCCACATAGGGATGGCCGGTTCGCTCACTGGCCGAGCGTGGTGCTGACAACACCAAGACAAGGGTTAAGATCCCCTTACCGGTCATCTTTTAAAAAAATAAATAAATAAATAAAAAATAATAAAGATGGTGGAGCAGAAAGACAGGCTAGGTTCCTGAAGACATTATGGAGCTGCTGCACCAGCCCTGGACCCCCTACCTGCAGATTTCCTGTCATGGGATAAATATACTTCTTATTTGTTTAATAAAACAACCACTGGTGAGGGTTTTCTGTTAGTTGAAACTGAACAAAACACTAAATGATAAAATTGGTAATAACTAGGGTTAACATATAACTCTTTATCCAAATCAAGACAATGGGAATAAATGGATGGCATGTAGCAGGTATAAACTGATCAGTTACTTCAGTAGTAACTAATCAGAAAACATAAAAGAAATAAAAAATTAAAAGCCTTTCTCTAATAGCAATATAAATTATACACACAGTCAGCCATCCATGTCCACAGGAATCTCCATCTGTGGATTCAACCAACTGCAGATTAAAAATATTTTTTAAAGTCTGTACTGAATATATGTACAGCCTTTTTTTCTTGTCCTTATTCCCTAAACAATAATTTATAATAACTATTTACATGGCATTTACACTGTATTAGATATTTTAAGTAATATAAACACTATACAGGAGAATGTGCAGAGGTTATATGCAAAAACTATGTCATTTTAAATCAGAGACTTGAGTATTCATGAATTTTGGTATCCAAAGGAAGTTCAGGAACCATTCCCCCACAAATACTGAGGGACTATGTATGTATGTTTCTATGTAAAATAAACTTAACCTCCCCCACAAAATGTACAAAAACTTTATGTAAAAAAATATAAAACTTGCTAATGGACATAAAATAAAATCTAAATAAACGGAGAGATAAACCATGTTTTTTAATAGAAAGATTAAGTATTGTAAAAAACATCAATACAAGTTCAATATAGTATCAATTAAATCCCAATAAGATTTTTCAGAGAATTTAAACTGATTCTAAAACTAATATGGAGCAAATGTTCAAGATTAACCAAAATGAATTTAAATAAAGAACAAAGAAAAAGAACTCTACCAGAAAGATGGGAAATATTACAAAGTTATAATTATTGTTATAAAAATTAAAACCACATAGTATTGCCACAAAAATAATCAGACTGATGCAACAGAATAGTCTAAAACAGATCTATATGTGTTATTTATATACATGAAGGTAGCTTTTCAAATCAACAAGGAAGGGCTTCCGGTCAAGATGGCAGAAAAAACAGTCCCCAGCGTCTCTCTCTCCCACAAATCAATTAATTTACAACCATTAAAAAGTGACGATGGCCAAGCTGGGGGTGCTAGTGCTCAGGGGAAGAGGAGGAGAGACCTACAGAATTCATGAAGGCAAGAGAAGCCACAATGAAAGAAAGGATTGCTCCCACCATTTCGAATCCCAGCTGCTTCAAGGCTGGAGCTGGTAAGCAAATGGAGCAAAAGCTGGCAAAAGCCGCAGCTGTGCCCTTAGTATGAAGTTGCTTGGAGGCGTCAGGGAAGAAGAGGGCCTTGGTGGCCCTCAGGCCAGCAAGACCACTAACAGGGTTCCCGTGGATCCACCTAAGTGTGAGGAGCCACAACAACTGAAAAAAAGAGCCACTCAGAGGCCAGTGGATCATCGCGAGGAACCAGCACATGACCCATCCCATGGGAAGTATTTGGAGTACGGGTGGTGACGGGTCCACTGGGAGAACATTGGGGCACAGCAAGGACAGCTGATCAGGCCATTCAGTGGAGACTGATCAGGAATACAGATCTGCAAGGGGTGCAGTTTGCTGAAAAGTCTCAGGTCCAGACCAGAGTTTCCACACAACCCAGGTGTACCCAAACTCATAAGACCTGGAAGTACATGCAAGGTCAACCATTAAAACCTGAGCTGCACAAAAAGCCTTCCCCAGGGAATCAGCAGCAAAGCAGCAATTTAGCTCTTGAACAGGGTTCAAGTGCTGGTTCCCACAGGAAGTTCTCCCATTTTCAAAGTAAATAAAGGACAACAAATTAGTTCCAGCGGAGAGTTTAAGTAGTGAGAACAGTGAATAATCCAACAAAGAACTGAAAGAAAAAAAAAAAAAAAACCCCACAGACCAGAGACAAAGTTTGATATTAACTAGTAAAAGATTCACATCACCAAAGAACATCTACAAAACTTAGAACCAAAAGCCCTCTGGGCTCCCAAATCAGGCAAGGGGGCAGGCTAGGGCCTCGGTCATGCCCCCTGACATCCACAACCAGCTCAGTGACAACCACCAAACCACTTCTGGAAGCCCCCTGGTCTCCTGAGCTGGGGTGAAGGGGGGCCAAGGTTTGAACTGCACTCCACCCCCGACATTTGCATCCAGCCCAGCAAAGATCTGGCCACCACTGGAAGCCCCCTGGTCTCCCCTGCAGGAATGAGGGGGGTGCCACAGGCCTCAACCATGCCTCCCCTCCTTCCTCCTTTGCCCACCCTATTTCCTTCCCCCTTTCCTTGTCTCCTTCCCCCAATTGTTCTGCAACAACATCTTAGAATGCAAAAATAATAATAATATTAATAAATAAACATTAAAAAAAAAAAACCCCAATAAAATGCCCCGGGGGTCCAAGGTAAAAAAAAAAATCTATTTTCCTCAATAAAAGATACATTTTATTTCAACAACAACAAAATCAACAAGGAAGGATAAATTAGGGATAATTGGCTACCTGTTTTGGAAATCTTTTTTTTTTTTTTTTTTTTTTTTTTTTTTTTTTTTTTTTTTTTGGTGGCTGGCCAGTTCAAACCCAAGACCTTGGTGTTATAAGGCTGTGCTCATTTTGGAAATCATATTGATCCCAACCACACATTATATCACAAATAACAGATTAAGGAAATAATGAAAGTATATCTTTTTGGCACTGGTATACAAAGACAAAAGTGAAAAAGCAAAAGCCACAGAGAAAAATACCATAAATTTGAGTACATGGAAATTAAAACTTGTATGTGTGTATATATATACACACATATATACAAGCATCATACAAGAAGGAAATACTTTTCATATATAATACAAAATTAGTATCTAGGATAATTAACACCTTCAAATGAATATTTTTAAAAACAGCAAAAAAAAATAGAAAAATGGAAGATATAGACAACTCATTTTTAAAGCTGAAGGAATGTAAGATGTTGATAATATAGAAAACACCAGTATGCTCATAAATTACCAGGGTGTAAATTATTATAGCTACCTAACAAGCAATCTGATATTATATCTTATAACCTAACAATTCCACTGGTAGGTATCACCTTAAAAAAAAACTATCATAAATGCAAAAGGATGGCCTGTGAAAGGTATACAAGGAGTTAACTAACATCCTGCTCACAATGAGGAAAAACTAGAAATAACTTATTATCAACCAGTAAGGGACTGGTAACATAACTGTGATGTATTCAAAGTAACACACATAAGTTAAAAAGAATGAGAAAAATCTACATGTACTAACATGGTTGGACTGCTAAATCAAATTACTGATTGAGAAAAGTGTGGTACAGAACCCCTATAAGGCAGGCATTCTACAGCAAATTAAAAAACTAAATTTAAAGAACACATGTAAAAAAACAAAGCAAAACTTACTGGATATTTTTAAGTAATTCTTTAGATATTATCTATGGACATATAGACTAAAGCATAGAAAACCATCTAGAAAGACTAAACTCATAAACATTGATACTTCTAAGGAAGCAAAACCCCAAAAGAATATATACACTATGATTTTGTTTCTATAAAGTTCATAATAGGCAAAACTCAACTATGGCATTAGAAATCAATTTAGGGGGTACCTTTGGGCAGAAGGGTGGTTATAAGAATTGGGAGGAAGCAGGCAAGGAGCTTCCAGGATGTTGTCAATGTCCTATTTTGTGAACTATATTAACGGTTTTGCAGATATTTACATATATTTGGTACGTATTTTCTAGTCAGTTGCTTGTCATTTAATACTGTTTGTAGTGATATATATGTGTATATAAAGTTTTTAATTTCCATGTACTTGAATTTTATACACACATAATCTTTTAAGCTAACATTTATGTTCTATGCATTTTTCTGTACATGCAGCATACTTTAAAAAGTTAAACTATTCAACAATCATAAAACATATAGGATCTAAATCCAGTTTACCTGTGCTTTTTTCTTTCCTGGAACACATATTTTCACATTTTTTCCTTTTATCAGAAGAGGCATTGTTTCAATGTACTTCATGACTGCAGTAATTGCCTCTTTAAAATTCCATTTCCAGGTAAGCCTAAAGTGAAATTTATTCCTTTTTTAGTAAAAAAAAAAAAAAATCTATCTTTACAAGTCCCTTAGAACATTGTGAAATATAAACTATGAAATTACCTCAAGCTTGGCTGCTTTTCCCTCTCTTTTTGTTTTGCTAAAGTGTCATTTGATCTTAAGGATGTTTCATATGAAATGGACATTTAACCTTATAGAATTTCTATACCATTACCATGATAGGAAGAGAGACACAGGAATCCATGGCAGGCTCATGGAACAAGAGGAAATGGAAAGCCAGGGTTCAATAAACAACAGGAGGAAAGGCAGGATCTGGTCTAGCTTGCTTTAAGTCTGACATTTTTAAGGCTTCTTGAAACAAAGACAATGTTACTACTACATTCCCTTAACTCACAATTTTGTGTTCTGCTTAGCTTAGAGTTGTTCATAGTCCTGAACTTTTATTATATGAGTTACAGGAATATAACCCACCTGTAAACAATGTCTAATATATAAAGGAAATAATTTGTTTTCATATAACCTTATGCTTGTATTCCAAAGCAATGTTTGGCATATATTTTTGTAAATAGCTTTTTGGAACACAGCCATGCTCTCTCATTTACATATTAGCTATATCTGTTTCTGTATTACAATGACAGAGCAGTTGCAATCCTACAGCTGCCCCACAAAGCCTAAAATATTTATTATCTGGCCCTTTACAGAAAAAGTATGCCAACCCTTATTCTAAAAGATATAAAACAGTATTTTGGGACCTTGTTCATTTGCATCCAAACATTTACGTACCTCTCAATGACCAATTATATATGTAGTATAAGCAGCTAAGAGATCCAACAACAATTTACAGAATCACTAAAGCAATGACTTTGTATAAATTTTTAGAACAGGGTGAAGGACTCACCTCCTTTCTATATGGAACAATCAGAACATCACTAACTTTTCCAAATGGCTGAAATACTGTTCTAATATCTTCTTCGGTGTAGCCATCCTCTGGTAATTCAGATATAAGAAGAACTGAACCATAATGCAAAGACTGTTCTTTCCGAAGCTATTTTTGGAGTGAAAGAAAATTAAAAATAAACCAAATTAAGCCACAAAGTACAGTAATAATTACCTATACAATTTCTTCTACCATTAATCATAGTACTTCAAAGCTTCTTTTCTAAATATTTAACACAATTTTTATCATAATTTTAACAAAACTTAAAAAAAATTTTAAATGCTAAAAGAAAAGTGACAAGAAATGTGATTTATATTTTTAAACCCAACAGTAGTAATGAGTTTATAGGTGTTCTTTTCTGATTACAAGCATCCTGTAATGAACAGGATCTATGAAATGGACCAAGGCCATTAAAAAGTATTTTTAGGGCCGGCCTGGTGGCGCACTGCTATAGTGCGCCGCTTGGGAAGCGCGGTGGCGCTCCCGCCGAGGGTTCGGATCCCACATACAGACCGGTTCCCGCTCACTGGCTGAGTGAGGCGCGGGAGCAACACCGAGGGTTGCGATCCCGTTGCCAGTCCCGGTCCGGTACGGGGGCGACACTGAGGGTTGCGATCCGTTGCCGGACACGGAAAAAGACAAAAGAAAAAAAAAAAAAAAAAAGTATTTTTATATATGAATTTACACGGCCCACCATATACTGAAGCTGAAATTACAGATTTGTTCATCTTGTGTTCTAATAATTAAAAATGACACCTAGATAGGTGTAATAATTTTAAAGATTTATATATAATGTATATAATTTGAATACACTTAATGTCAAATCTGTTAAAAATTAACTTAAGAAAAAAAAAATGTAAAAAAAAAGGTTCCATTGCCACCAACTGGAAGTCTTGAAACAAAAAGAACTTTTTGAGCCTATTATAAGTTTCTCTGAAGATAGTCTCAGGATGTTTTAATATGTTATCTAGTAGAAATTTAATAAACATATACAATAAAACAGTACCTCAGTAATGTAAACAGCAGGTTACTGTCAAAATACACCAATAAATCAGTACAGAAAATAGACTATTCTACTTTGTACAAGAAAGTATAACTTCTGAACTGTATGGCATAAAGTAAAAAACAGACTGAAAATTATCAATTCTCAGTAGAGATTCACTCATATACCTTACTTTACTAACAAAGTTTATAAAAACTCATTAATGCTGTTGGTGACTACAGTCACGTCCCCAATCAGATAGTAAAACTCATCCCAATGATCTGCTTGTGAGTCTAGTCCCAAACACCAAACCATCAAAATAATTTCTAACACATCAAATGTCAAACCTCTGGCATTCCTAACCTATAAGATTTTTAAGATTTTGAATTATTGGGGCCGAGCCCATGGCGCACTCAGGAGAGTGCAGCGCTGGGAGCACAGCTACGCTCCCGCCGCGGGTTCAGATCCTATATGGGAATGGCCGGTGCGCTCACTGGCTGAGCGCGGTGTGGGTGACACCACACCAAGAGTTGCGATCCCCTTACCAGTCACGAAAAAGAAAAAAAAAAAAAAGATTTTGAATTATTGAACTTTTATTATATTCATTAGAGAAACCAATAAACTATTCTATATCAAAATAATTTAGTAAGTTATGATTTAAAACTTACTGGAAGTATGGAATAAAATTTAAACAACTTTGTTTTCCATCTGTCATAAAAAAGAATGTATATACACTTGCACTAATTAAAAAATTACCTTACGCTGGAGAGAAACAGTTTTATCAGACACCTGTTTACATTCTGGTAAGGTGTCATCTTCAAGATTCTTTGATTTATAACGAGTAGGATGTCCTCCTAAATTTGAATCACTCTTCGTAGAGCTTGCAGATTTAACTGCTAGTTTTGTTCCACTGCCAGTTTTAGGCTTTTGTGCTGGTGAGTGTCCTTTATCTGCTGCCTCAAGATGCTTCTGTTTATTAAATTCTGTCCCATGCCCAGATCTTTGTACAACATCTTCTAATGCTTTTTTTCTATCTAGTAAAAAGGATATAAACACAACTTCAACTGAGAAGAATTTAAAGTAGGAACCATCTCATGACACTATAAAAAAGAATAAAAATATTTATCACACAGAGCCATTTCTCAAGCCAAACAGCATATATACACAAAAAAAATTCTTAGTCTTTAAAATTGTTCACTCAAAAGGCTTTTACACGAAGTTCCTTTTTTTATTCAGTGTGCTTCTCCCACAAGTGGCCCTCAAGCTTTTGGTTCCAGGATCCCTTTACAATCTTACAGAGGAACCCGAAGAGCTTCTGTTTGTGTTGTATCTATAGACATTTACCATACCAGAAAGTACAGTAGAGTTTTTAAAATATTAATTCACTTAGTAATAAACTGTTAACATAAATAACATACTTTTATAAAAAATAACTATAATTTCCAAAACAAACAAAAATTAGTGAGATAAGCAGCAGCACTGTATATTTTTCCAAACACTTCAATGTTGGGCTTAAAAGACGACATCTGAATTCTCTTATCTGCTTCTCCATCCAACCTCCTAGATACACTGATTTGGTTGAAAGCATGAAGAAAATCCAGCCTCACACAGATAGGCAGTTGGAAAAGGAAAGACCTCATGTAACTCTGAAAAGATTCTGGGGACCCCAAGCCGTCCTTGAACCATACTTTGAAAATGGCTGCCTCATAAATTTAAAAGTATTTCCATTTACTTTCTATCTTTTCGAATTTATCTAGGACAGTAAGAGACCTGTTCAAAGTACTTCCTAAATTAATAATGGTCTCTTTCATTGTAGAGGTATACATATACATATAGAAGAGTACTTCAAAAAGTTCATGGAAAGATTTGTATTTTACCTTAAATTCTATCATTCCACATACTTTCTGAAGCATCCTTGTATATATATATATGAGCTATTTCTGGAAAGGTCATTAAATTATTAATAATGGTCTCTTTCATTGTAGAGGTATACATATACATATAGAAGAGTACTTCAAAAAGTTCATGGAAAGATTTGTATTTTACCTTAAATTCTATCATTCCACATACTTTCTGAAGCATCCTTGTATATATATATATGAGCTATTTCTGGAAAGGTCATTAAATTAACATTTAGACCACAGTTTAAAAATATGAGTAATTTCAAAAAAGTTTTAAATGAATTCATAGCTGTATAATTAAGGCAAACTAAGATGTTTTGAGACCTCTGCTTTTTAAATTTGATGTTGGTGGACAGATATATGTCACTAGAGGGAATAATGAACTCTGTGGGATGTGGTCAGATTTCACACAGCAATTCTAAAACTTAATATAACTTTTCATTTCTTAAACTCCAAACAAAAAGAACTAAAAAATTTTAACTAAAATAAGTAGACTTATTATTTCACAGCCATCAGTTTACCTGATGATCTCACTGATCTCCTTGATGTCCGTTCAGGGCTAACTGATCGATAGCATTTTGGACTACCTCTAAATGGATTTCTAATTCGATATGGTGAACGGGATCTGGATCTGGATCTGTATCTAGGAACAAAACGATGGCAAATTCTTGGACTTCGACTTCTTGGTCTATATCTGTAACGTATTGGGCTTCGAGATCGACGGAACCTGTGACTTGAGCTTGATCTCCTAGAACGCCTAGGACGGGGAGAATGAGAACGTCTTCTTGGAGTTTCATTTTCTTTTCTGTTTCCCTCATTTCTACAAAGTAGGAAAAAAAACAAAAACAAGAAAACCCAGCAAGATTCAGCAACTTAATGTAAATTTGAATTATAATAAATGACAGAGGTATCTTCTTAAAAACAGACTGTAGGCTGGCCGGTTAGCTCAGCTGGTTAGAGCATGGTGCTGATAACACTAAGGTGCAGGGGCCAGCTGCCAAAACAAGAAAAACAAAACAAAATAAAAAACACAACAAAAAAACAAAAACAAAACAAAGAAAAAACAGACTATTAGCAATACCAAACTCTGACAAAAGGCATTTACTTAAAACAAAAACCTGTATGTTCTGATGCAATTCAGCCTTGTAGATAGTAAATAAGAAACAATCAGAACAGATCATTCCTCCAAATGCTTGGATCCTCTGTTTTCTAGTTTATAAAAGAATAACATCCTTAATTTCTTGGGTTTTTCCTATATCAATATTATATCCAATTATGTTTTCAAAGTACTAAGTTATATAAAGAATTCAGAAGATGATTTGCATAAACAAATGTTTTCCAACAACCTTTCCCTGAAAGATTATGCCATCTACAAATACCTCTTTGACCTCTGTATGTGAATGTATGTACACACTTATATTGAGTAGGAACCCCTACAGGATACAGAGCTTAAGACCACTGACAGACTTCAAGGCATTTATAATTGAAGATCACACAAATATAAAATAATGAAGTCAGAATAAAATATTTTTAGGGCCGGCCCAGTGGCGCACTGCTACAGTGCGCTGCTTGGGAGCGCGGCGGCGCTCCCACCGAGGGTTCGGATCCCACATACAGACCGGTTCCCGCTCACTGGCTGAGCGAGATGCGGGCGCAACACCGAGGGTTGCGATCCCATTGCCGGTCCCGGTCCGGTCCGGGCGCGACACTGAGGGTTGTGATCCATTGCCGGACACGAAAAAAGACAAAAAGGAAAAAAAAAAAAGAATAAAATATTTTTAGAAAAGACTAACGAAAGTAGAAGTTCGGAAACAGAAGTATCGCATTAAAGCTGTAATAAATAAAGAAAGATTCATAGAGGTTTTTAAATTTGTCCACTGTTTAAAAGTAAAAATGGTGAAAGTAGAATTCAACTCAAAAGAATCACTTTTTAAAAAGTAACTTCACGGGCCGGCCCGGTGCGCCGCTTGGGAAGTGCGGCGGCGCTCCCGCACGAGGGTTCGGATCCCACATGCAGACCGGTTCCGCTCACTGGCTGAGCGAGGCGCAGGAGCAACACCGAGGGTTGCAATCCCGTTGCCGGTCCCCAGTCCGGTGCGGGGGCAACACTGAGGGTTACGATCCATTGCCGGACACGGAAAAAAAAAGACAAAAGACAAAAAAAAAAAAAAAAAGTAACTTCACTTTTAAGGGCCAGCCCATGGCTCACTCGGGAGAGTGCGGTGCTGCTAACACCAAGGCCACAGTTTCGGATCCCTATATAGGGATGGCCAGTTAGCTCACTTGGGAGAGCGTGGTGCTGACAACACCAAGTCAAGGGTTAAGATCCCCTTACCGGTCATCTTTAAAAAAAAAAAGTAACTTCACTTTTAAAAGAAAATGAAGTTTTAATAATGTCATTACTAAAAATATTACCTTCTTGATGGAAGGATCTCAGGATTCCAATCAGGATACCTATTTTGAGAATAAACAATATTAATAAACAGCAAAAACAAGACTATAAGTCTCAAATCGTTACCTGCAATATATCAGGTGGACTGTTCAAAGGCTAAGTTCACATAGTGATTTATTAATAATATTAAAATGACAATTTTCTTAGAAGTAAAACATTCTGAGTAACTAATTCAATAAATAACCAAAGTATTATGCTAGTAGGTATAGCAGGGAAACACATTCCCTATACTTTAAAGGCCTCGAAGTTTATTTAAGTAAGACAGGCAGTACATGCACAAAAGTATTAAGAGGTACAATGTAGAAGCTAAGGGAGAAGTTAAAAGAGATAAAATAGTTGACCCACTTTACGGAACTCCAGGGACAACATTATTATATTCTATGTGGCACCTCATAGAATACAACACGAATGGTGCCACCTAAGTTGTACCATGAGGTTCTTGGAGAGATACATTTAGTGAGAGGAATCAGGAGGAATTCATGGAAAAGGTTGCTTCTCAGGTAGCCCTTAAAAAGGTCTATCAATAGGCACAGATCAGTTTAGATTTCATGTTGTGGCAATACATAAATGAAGGACTGGAGGCAAAATACAGGTGTGCTGTTACAGGAACTGGTCTGGCTGCAGCATGAAAATGAAGAAAACGAATTATAAGGGGAAAAACCTGGAAAGGTTGTCTTAGGTAGAGACAAATTATGAAGGGTCTTGAAATACAGGTTATGAGTCTGCACACAAGTAAAAGGCAATGGGGAATTCAATGAACATTTCTGAAGCAAGGACAACATAAGAATGTTTTCAGAACAATTATAAACATCTGGAATTGGGGAAAAGGATGATGGCTGAGATATTTAGAAATCAGGTATGTCGCCCTAAGAGTGAGTGAGACTAACACAGAATGTAACTTAAAGAACAGAGGTCTGAGAACAGAATCCTATGCATACCAACAGTTAAGAGTAAAGCAGACACAACAAAAAACAATGAAAATAAGGAGTAATCACAAAAAGAAAAGGTAGCCTAAGAAAAAGACTACATCTCCAACTTTTCTAGAGGATCCGGACTCTAAGAGGTAACTGGACATGGTGATTATATTAAATCATTAAATTACTAATATCGAGAAAACAATTTCAGTAGTAAGATGAAAGATAAGGAAACAGAGGCAGCAGACTCAACCAATTACCTAGCAGGAAAATAAAGTTAGATCAAAATCTTAGTAAAGGTAAAGTGGTTTTTATTTATTGCTATTTGTCTCAGACATTGTTTAAGAACTTATTCAACAGCAGTTCTCATTCCCTTTTCCCTTGCCTGCCTCTACTACAAAGGCTAAGCAGGCTATTTGCTTTCCCAGCCACCCTAGAAGACAGCCAGTGATAGGTTCTAACCAATAAGATATGGGTACAAGACCACTGACAGACTGAGAGAGTTTCTGCCCCCTTCTTTCTGCTTTGTAAGTAGACATGCTGTCTGGAGCATTTTGTAACTACGAGGTGAGAAACCATAAAAACAAAAAAGTTAACTTTAATCCAATGTACCCATTACCTAGTGTCAACAATTCCCAATACATGGATAATTTTGTTTCATCTACTCCCACATTAAAAACTTTCAATACTCTGAACCATTCAGGAATTTAAGATTCCTAGTCCTATGATATAGAGTTTAAAAGCAAGACCTCTGGCATCATATAAAACTGGGTTTAAATGTAGGTGCTGTCAGTTAATGACCGTATAACTTAAAGCCAATTACATAATATGTGTAAGCCTTAGCTTTCTCACATGTATAATATGCTGGAAATACACTTGTCAACAAATACAAGTTTCTATTAAATTTCTAGAGCTCACCAGTTTATGGTTCATAACAGCTTGAGGATCATTATTCAAGAGTTTATAATAACGTTTCAGACCTTCACTAGGCTGCCTGCTAAGACACATGTTCTCATATCTGCTCTCCAGGATAGAAAGATAAAGCAGGTATATTCTTCTGCAAGTAGAGTCTGGACCACCCTGTGTATGGCCTACCTAGTCAAAAAGGTATTTCGGAAGCATGATATTCCTAACATAGGTAGTATAGCATAATGGTTAGGAGCAAGGACCTATGTAACTGACATTATCTGTGTCCCAATGTAATGAATAAATACACACATTACCTATGAAGTATTTGTGACAAAAATGTTCAATCTGAATTTATGATGAGGAAACAAACAGAAAAGTACAGAACGTGGGACGTTCTACAAAACAATTTCCTTCAACTTTTCAAAAAACGTCGACATCATGAAAACACCCTCCTCGAACCAAAAATTAAAAAAAATTTAAAAAGTAAATAAATAAAAAAAAGAGGAAAAAGGAAAAAGCATGGAGTGGGCTACTCTAGATTAAAAGAGATTTCAAGGGCCAGTCCGTGGCTCGCTTGGGAGAGTGTGGTGCTCATGGCACCAAGGCCTTGGGTTCGGATCCCCATACAGGGATGGCCAGTTGGTTCACTTGGGGGAGCATGGTGCTGACAACACCAAGTCAACGGTTAAGATCCCCTTGCTGATCATCATTTTAATAAAAAATAATAATAATAAAAATAAAAAAAAAAAGATTTCAATGCCTGAACCTTGACTGAATCATACATTGGGAGTGTACAGGGAAGCAAACAGGGTTAGTTATAAAAGGCATTTTAGAAACAAGTAGGAAAGTTTGAATTTGGCCTGTGTATTAGTAAGGCATTATGGAATTATGTTATTCTCCTTAAATGTACTATATTACATTTATGTAGATTATTCTACATAATCAGGACCTGATTATGTAGAAAAGTTTCCTTATTCCTAGGAGTTGCATTTAGGAATGAGGTGTCATAATGTCTGCAATTTATTCTCAAACAGTTTACAAAAAAAAAAGAATAAATTTGTACTGACCAGTTGCAAAAAAAAAAAAAAAGAGAGAGAATACTGTTAAAATCACACTTTCCACATCTCTGAATAGTAAGGGAAACCTTCACAGATGCCCTGTTTTAAAGAAGGAAAAAGTAGAAAAATGAAGAGCCATTGTTGAGAAGCCAAGATATCTAGCTTGTTCATCCCTTATTTAAGGTTTATTCTGAAAACAGGTTTCAAGCCAGAAGAGAGCCTTTGACATGAAATTAAGTATTGGTATTTGGTGTCAGTTGGTTTTTAGTTATTTATCCTTTGAGAAATGGCGGAAACAGGAGAAGAGAAGGGTATCTGCTCTAAAATAGACAAACCATCCCAGGGAAGGCAAGCCAGAAAAGAATAAATCGATGATATCACAAGTCTACCCACTGGAAATTAAGTTAGGAAGAAATCAGAGAAGAGAATCATATTGAATTCTCTCTTTCTGGAAAAATATTAAATATACTTCTACAAAATTAGTTGTTTTTTTTTTCCTGCCTTGGTGCTACCAGCACTGCACTCTCCCGAGCGAGCCACGGGGCTGGCCCAAGAGTGTTATTTTTTTAATCAGGGAGTTTACTTGGCTGGGATCAAACTTCAACACCTTTCTCCTCTAGACTGAGCAAAGCTGAAATCCTCATTCAGGTCTTACCACATATATCTCATACATGTAATACATATGTGTTTCTACATAACTATATACAATAGTTTCTGAATTATTTCACTTGCCATCTTTCAAGGTTCATCCACCAATAGCATACATTAGAATTTCCTCTATTTTATTTATTTATTAAAAAATTTTTTCCCTTTTTGTCTTTTTTTTCGTGACCGGCAACGGATCGCAACCCTCAGTGTCGCGCCCGGACTGGGACCGGCAACGGGATCGCAACCCTTGGTGTTGCGCCCGCACCTCGCTCAGCCAGTGAGCGGCCGGTCTGTATGTGGGATCCGAACCCTCGGTGGGAGCGCCGCCGCGCCCCCAAGCGGTGCACTGTAGCAGTGCGCCACCGGGCTGGCCCAACAAAATTAGTATTTTAAAATAAGCAATAGCCTTCTAAAAATACTTTTTCTCCAAAGTATCCCACTAAAGGTATTCAAGTCATATCTAAACATTAACTATTTTGTAAATTTGTTACCTATTAAAAAAAAAAAAGTTCTTACTGTTGACGTAACTGTCGACAGCTCTCAATATGAGTAGATGTATTTTGGTGCTGAATCCAGTCCTATTATAAAAGGAGAAAAGTGTTGAAATTAGAATATTCCTCATGTTGACAAATGAATTAGGCTTTTAAAAAAGACAAAAGATTTTTTTTTCCCCAAAATTAAACAAATCTAATTTTAAACAGCATTTGATTACTCAACAAAATTTTCACAAACACAAATTAAAGGCCTCTAAACAAAATGCACTGATATCATATCTCATTGATCCCATTTAAAAATATTTAAATATAGAAAACATTTTAAAAAATCACCCATGAATACTCATTTTGAAATCAATATATATATTTAAACTTGGAGAAAACAAAAGCATGAATCAGAAAATAACTTATCTCAAATATAAAAATAACACTCCAGAGAACACCAAAAATTCTATAAATAAAATGGTATCTGTGAAAACGCATCTTCAAAATACAGTATCTCAATGACTTACACCCTCTAAAATTCAAGCTAACAACACCAACAACCAAAAAAATACTACCTCATAGACCAGTACCATTCCAAACAAGGTATTCACTATATTGGCAAATGATAAGGATTAGTAAAAATATAAAAAACTGCTGCTAATCATATCTAATTTATTTTCAAGATTTAAGGGAAAGTAACACCATTTCAAAGACACAATTTCTCTTATATAGTGAGCTTTACAATAAAGAAAATGCTTTCTTATACATTACTTCATTTACAAATAAATCTGCCCTAAAATTACAATCTATACCCATGAAGAGCTCCTGAAAGATACATCTGGTTTAAAAAAAAAAAAAAAAAGCCAATACAGTTTTCAAAGATACAGTGCCCAAAGTGAAACAATTTGTTAAAAGCAACAAGCATATTACTCAATGTTTTACTATTCTTCCAGAATTTAGAAAGGCAGAAAACTTACTAAAAAGTCTGTATTTTAAAACTTCCCTTGAGCAAAATGTTATTTGTTTCCATTTCAAAAACAGTTTAGATCATTGCTAAAGACAAACTAGAAATTTCCATAGTTGACACTAATTTTGCATTCTGCCTTGGCAAGAACTATCTGAAAGTAAGTACAAGAAACAACTTATAGTCAGCAACAAGTTATGACAAACCCTAAACTATTTCATGAAGACATGGAACTGATAAGACTGCAAAAAAACAAATGTTTGCATATCTTGGTCAGTGATACAAATAGAAAGCTAGAAGATGATTGGCAGTTAAGAGTACTCTAGTAGTGCTAAACCCATGTTTTTTATATTAACTGGACATTGTTTACATCAAACAGACACACTGACAGGCAGTGGATTGGGCATGATTTATTTGGACCACAGTGCTTTATTTGAATACGTTGCCAACATTTAAAAATCCAGAGATTTTACCCCCAAATGCAGGCTTCCAGCTTTTCTTGAAAAAATATGAAGATATGATAGTACTGAATATGCATTCTCATAGGAACTATCAGATGAGAGTGATAGCCGACCTATTTATGACATACTCTCTCCAGTTCAACGCACACATATGTACATTCTCTACTGTCTTTTAACAGGCCTCCTTCATTCACTGACATTAGTTGCTCTAAGCTCAACGAATATACCTATGTCCCCTCATTTTCTACTCCCTCTAGTAACAGTATCCAGATTAAATAATGGTCCAAAAGCAGCACTGCCTCTCCAGAGAAAAAGTGATAATTATCTACTAAGCAGGAGATGCTGCAGGGACTGTGGACTTGAGCAGGCTCAGAATGAAACTGTGAATGTATTTATCCATATATCCTCCACCTACCTCAAATATTTTTTATGTTGGTCAGTACTTTTTCAAACTAAATTATTTTAGTCAGAAATATAGTTCCTAAACCAAGGAAAGCTCCTCCTCTAAAACATTTCACATTCTATCGTTACATTCTCAAAATACAACTTCAGGCTACAGCTTTAAAGACTCAAAGGTAGGAAACATAGAGAGTCAGACTTACTTAGTAGGAGAGAGTTTGCAACTCATAATTTACATTTATTGGCTACATATTTATAATTTCATATGTATGCATACTTACAAGGCAGCAAAATATATCACAAAAACAAGAGAAGTAGTTTGTACCACTTAAATTCATGTTCACAAATCCCTACCATTTGGCTATTTAGTAGTGAAGAATTCGTTACTTAGATGAGCCCCATTCCATTGTGCTGACTGTTAAAAGGTGTGCGTGTGTTTTTTAATGGCAATCTCTGTGAACTCTAAATGACTTCCTCTCCTCTCAAATTTTTACTTCCACCATATTAAACCCAGGCTCTTACCATCTTACACTTGAATAACTAGGGAAGCCTCCAATTAGGGAGGCTAACTCCATCTATTCTCATTGCTATTCAGCCTGCACACTTCAGTCAGATCTCCCTAACATACTTTCAACATGTCACTATGCATATCGAGAAACTTAGTTTACTAATGCCTCTCACCTCAAGTAACCCTTAGGCTAGCTTTTTCAAGGCCCTTTGCACTTATTTCTAATATATTCATCACTCTTTCCCAATCAAGGTTTTTTTTAAAAGATGACCAGTAAGGGGACCTTAACCGTTGGCTTGGTGTTGTCGCTCTCCCAAGTGAGCTAACTGGCCCAATCCCTACATAGGGATCTGAACCCGTGGCCTTGGTGTTATCAGCACCACACTCTCCTGAGTGAGCCACGGGCCGGCCCAATTAAGGTTTTTTTTAAAAGATGACCAGTAAGGGGACCTTAACCGTTGGCTTGGTGTTGTCGCTCTCCCAAGTGAGCTAACTGGCCCAATCCCTACATAGGGATCTGAACCCATGGCCTTGGTGTTATCAGCACCACACTCTCCTGAGTGAGCCACGGGCCGGCCCAATTAAGGTTTTTTTTAAAAGATGACCAGTAAGGGGACCTTAACCGTTGGCTTGGTGTTGTCGCTCTCCCAAGTGAGCTAACTGGCCCAATCCCTACATAGGGATCTGAACCTGTGGCCTTGGTGTTATCAGCACCACACTCTCCTGAGTGAGCCACGGGCCGGCCCCTTCTCTCACAACTTTTGCCTCTCTGTATGTTTTTGCTCCCATCTGGAATGTCATCCCTCCTCCCCTCTAAATAGGTATATCTAAAGACCCATTTTCAACCTGCTCCATGAAGTCATCCCTCCCAGATCATTCTAGCACAGACATAGTGCATTTAGTAACTGTCACTCCAATAGTTTTCTCTAACTAGCCTGTATAAGTCTTTTGATGCCAGGAAGCATATTTATACTTCTTTTTAATCACATACTTCTAGATACACAACAGATATTGGTAAATTGATAATGCTGGCCTAATATAAGCCTGAAATCAAGATAGAAATATTAAATATCTCTCCCCTATAGCATACCTAAACAAATTAATCACTGAACTATTTGTTACCTTCTAATCTTTTTTTAATTCTTTGGGTGTATAATTTTTCTCCTCAATGAGACTGTGCAAACTGCTTAACATCTAAATTCTATACAGTTCTTCATTTCTGCCCCAGTACCTAACATGGTCACATACAAAACTGGTATCAGTGGACTTTCGGTCAAGATGGTGGAATAGACAGTCCCCAGTATCACTCTCTCCTACAAATCAACCAATTTACAGCTATAAAAAAGCAATATCAGCCAAGCTGGGGCTGCTAGAGCTCAGGGGAAGAGGAGGAGAGACCTATGGAGTGCATGAAGGCAGAAGAAGCCACGATGAAAGAAAAACTGCTCAGAGCACTTTGGGCTGCAGTCGCTTTAAGGCTGGAACTGCTGAGTGCACAGAGCAGGAGCTGGGAAAAGTCACAGCTGTGCCCTTCGGATGAAGTTGTTTGGAGGAGGCAGGGGAAAAGAGGGCCTTAGTGGCCCTCAGGACAGCAAGACCACTAATAGGGTTCCCTTGGATCCACACAGGAGCAAGCAGCCACAACTGAAAAAAAGGAGCCGTTAGAGGCTGGTGAGTCATTGCAAGGGACCTGTGCACTGCCCATCCCATGGGACATGTTTGCAGCACTGGCGGTGGGGGAAACGGGCCTACCAGGAGAACACTGGGACACAGCAAGGACAATGATCTGCTTCCCAATAAGCACAGGACCACTCAGTGGAGACTGGTCAGGGATACAGAATTGCATGGGGTGCAGTTTGATGAAAAGACTCAGGCCCAGATCAGAGTTTCTACACAACCCAGGTGCACCAGGTCTCTGGAGGGCCAGAAGTACCTATAAGGTCAACCCTGAGCTGCACAAAAATCCTTCCCTACGGGAACAGCACCAAAGCAGCAATTTAGCTCAACCACACAGCTCAAGTACTGGTTCTCACAGGAAGTTCCTCCATTTTAGAAGTAAGCAAGGACAAAAAATTAGTCCTGGCCCAGGCACACTGCCAGCACCTCAGGGCCTGGCAGGGGACCTGAGGCATGAAGCCAGGGACCTGACCCCCCCCCCAACCAGGCAAACTGCCAGTGCCTCAGGGTCCACCTGGGGGCCTGAGGCATGGATCCAGGAAACAGACCCCCCTCCCACAACCAGGCACACCATTAATGCCAAGGAGCATGCCAAAAACATCATCTCCATGTGGGTGGCCCACCACAGCCACCACAGTAACCACAGCTGCTGTGAAAGTGGCTAGTCGTCACAACCACCATGTGTAGATGGTCCACCAGCCACTGGTGTGCACTGACACAAGGAGAGTCACCAGCAGAGTCCAAAGAAAAGAAGAGGATGTCTCTCTCCACAAAGCCAGAGTGGAAGAAGAAGCATCTGCTCTACAATAATATTGGGAGACCTGAACACACCTCTCAGCATTGGACAGATCATCTAGGCAACAAATCAATAAAGTAACCATTACTCTTTCAAAGGGAGAGAAGAAATCTAGGGTTATCAGATGTGGGAGTGGGGAGGGAGAGGGGGAAAGGGAGAGATTAGACAAGGGGCATAAAGAATAAGTACGATCTGTAATAACATATATTACTAGTAATATTGCTTGGATCAACGTATGTCAACATTGAACCCCCAAAATATGTATAATTAATTATGATTCAATAAAAAAAAAAATCCTATAATTAAAGTACCTCTTTGGGAGAATAAACTTCATATTCTACACTGGAAAAAAAAACTAGTATCAGTAAATACACATCGAAATAAATGTACACCTTTTCTTCTCTACAGAATAAAAATTAAAACGTCAAGTTCTTTATTTTAAGATATATTTCCTTAGATTCATCATGACTAATTAAAAGTCCAAAATAAATGAAAAAATTATGTGGTATCCCAGCAAGAACAGAGAGAGCCTAACACTCAATTCAGCACTTACGCCAAGGATTACATCTAAGTGCTGTGAATTATTCTGAGATTTTTCAAGGTAAAGACTTTGCTATCCCATTTGATGGGATAAGGCAACTACTATTTTATTAGAATTCTGCAAATCTGGCTAAAATGGGGTGGAATGCTATTCTCTTTTGCTGGAATTAACCCTAAAACAACAGCATCAGATCTAGGCATCAGATTCTTGTTGACTGAAATCTGGTGAAGGGATAATAGAAAGAGAATAAAAGGGCAGTTCTGGAAGGAGGAAAAACCACCAGAAAATTAACACCTGTAGAATTTTAAGCCTATTTAAAGCATACAACCAATTCAAGGTTATGGCCTTAAGTCAAAGTTTCTTCCTAAGGGAAGGACATTCCCTC
The DNA here is from genome assembly GCF_000696425.1 of Galeopterus variegatus. NCBI lineage: Eukaryota > Metazoa > Chordata > Mammalia > Dermoptera > Cynocephalidae > Galeopterus > Galeopterus variegatus. Next base: position 234,922 of record NW_007727931.1, on the reverse strand, counting down.
CGGACCATTTACAATCTAAATCTATAAATCACATTAGTAAATAGTAGAAACTGGTTTCCAAACATATACAAGTGAATAAAACTTACTTGGAAATTCTTGCTCATATCTACCAATGATGACTATAACAAGTACATTCTACATTATACTACTCTTCAGAACCTCTGCAATACTTCCATCTAGCTATACTACCACGAAAGAACCTAAAGCTTCCTTATTTTTTTAAAGACTTTTCTCTCCAAACTTCTAACATTTTACACTCCCTTTTCTGCGCCCACAGCTGGTCCCAAAATAATTAATGCATCTTGACTCATTTTTGCTATGAAGTTATTTTAGGAAGCTCTCTCTCAATGAATACTAAAGATTGCTAGTCCCTAAAAAGCCAGAAAATACTTAAATCAACATTAACTGTCCTTATTGCAAGACTATAATGCCTCTTGGCTGGCTAGTTAGAGTGAGGTGTTATAACACCAAGGTCGAGGCTTTGGATCCCCATACAGACCAGCCACCAAAACGCCAACACACACACACACACACACACACACACACACACACACACACACACACACACACACTCTCTCTCTCTCTCTCTTAAAAGTGTGCAGTACAAATGGGTTATACCAACTTTTTATATGTTTATACTAACAGATCCTCTTATTTAGAAAAAGATGACTCATGTGACATCGTCTTGTAAGTACACAGTTTAAGCTATATAAATTTTATATTGTGTAAGTGGGATAACTAATTAAAAGTTCAAAATAAATGGACAAACTATGTGGGGTGCCCAGTCACAGGAATACAGAAAGCCTAACACTCAATTCAGTACTAAGGACAGGGCTACATAAGATTACAGCTCAGCACTGAGGTTGTAATCAAAATTAATTTCTGCCATTTACCTAATGCCTAATCTAATAACAGCACATGTAACAGAATTTAGACAAAACTTGGGCGCTGAGCATCATTATACAGTGATCTTTTAAAAACACTCACCTTCAAATGACTACATTCTACGTTACACAGAGAACACAAATGTGGAAATATTCTTGGAGATGCTGCATAATAATCATTCATCATAGAAGGAGTTGGAAGTCTCTTCATCTTCTGGGCATCAGCATGTGAAAACTTTGGTAGCCATGATGCTTTCACAATTCCAAAGAGAGACTGAATGGGAATGTCAGTCTCTGACTGATAATTCTTTTTACTTCCTCTCGATCCAACATGTACATTAGATGAATTAATCGCAGGTTCATACGGGACCCGCTCTTGTTGGCTTACAGCTGAAATTAATTTAGATGAAAAAGGTTGCTGGTTCATAGATGTAGGAATCAGAGATTGACTCATTGTCTGGCTAACTGTTTGGTTAATGGACTGGCTGACAGATTTTACAGGTTCAAGGACTGACTGTCCTGAAATGTGTAAGCCTGACATCTTGGTTCCACCCTCAACTGGGAAAAAGGACTGATTACTGGAGGACTCACTGGGGAAGTCCATCTGGTGAAACACATCTTCAACAGGAAACATAGAATTACATATCACATTTGGAGTGGGAACAGATGCAGAAATGCTCTGTGACCGAAATTCATTCTTGACCTCATCAGTTGGACTTTCAGGATCATAAATACGTACTTCAAGTGGATCTTCTGTGTAGCCATATTTGCTTGCATGCCCATAATCAATCACATTACTCGAAACTGCTTCACTACCAAGTGTTTCTTTATTTCTGCTCTGAGAAGGTAAATTAGGTAATCGGCGCCCCATTTTTCGCATTCTTATATCCCTTAAAATTAATGGCATATTTTCAGGAGTCAGCTGTTCATCAGGATAGCGACTAAGTTCTTCTAGGTCTTCATTAGATAATCCAAAACTTGCTAAGATACTTGAGGCACTCTCTTTCGTATAGCGGCTCTGTACTTTAGGACTCTGCTCTGTAACCTGTGTCACAGAACTTTGTTTCACTCCCACTGATGCAGATATATGAGGCTCATCATCCCACCGACTACCATGAGGCTTCCCCTTCTTTTGTTGTACTTCATGAAAATCCAATTTTTCTTTGGTCAATCTTGGGTCAGTTCGGTGCTGAGTTACCTGAACATTCATTCTCTGTGGTCCCATGTTCTGATAAGATTCATGGCCAGCAAATCTGTGTGGAATTCCACGGGCTCTCCCTGCTGGGTAAAATCTTAGAAGACCCATAGATCCAGGCCTCATAAATGGTCCTGGAGGCCTCATCCCAGAAGGGTTAGGTGCTCGTGGCCTTTGAAGTGGAAAGTTTCCTCGAGGATTAAACCTGGGTCTCGACATGGCTATTTTCAAGAAAGCCTGATTTAATAAAGTATAAGGTGGTGTTGAACCATGTGAGGCAACGGCATTCAGCTGCTGAAGCGCCAACTGAGTCTTAATCTGAGCAAAGTGCAAAGGAGATGGGCCCAACAGAAGTGGGTTTGCAATGCCCAGGTTCAAGGAATTCACAAGTGGTGCGAAATTTTCCAAGAATAACACAAAGCTGAAAGTTAAAACACAAATATTAGATCATTTTAACTCACTACTTCATGAAGTGGGTTCTACAGCCAGTGTAAAACATTTTGAAATAAAGCCGTGAAATCATTCTGCATTTCATATAATTTTAGAGTAAAGGCTTATGTGGATTTTTAAATTCCCTCAAAACTCTCTCTTCTTTTCTTTCCTGAATCCAGAACACAAACCCCAAACCTCAAAGCCAGAGTTCATGTATACTGTGTTGTACTGGGTGCTGTCCTAGGTGCTGAGTGGTAATTACAACTCCTTTTAAATAATCTTGAAAAACACTGGGAATTTATTTCACACTTTAATACTGGGGAAAAAAAGATGAAGGCATTAAAATACTCAGAAATGCACAGACCTAATATGTATGTTATGAGACATATTAACAATGAAAATGATAACTGTAATCATTAGTTTTATAAGACGCATTTCTCTAAGACAATCTTCCTTGGAATCAGCCTTCACATCTAATAACTTCTACATAGCAATTAAATTGCATTTATTAAACTGTTATTAAGCAGTGGTTTCTTGCAAGATAAAAATTTCTCGCCAATAATTTGACTACAGAGTCTGACAAAGCAGTGTGCAATAGCAAGGGATTGGTTATAACATACAACATAATACATAACAAAACCAGTCATCCTTTTCTTCAATTCCCCTCATAGTGAATATAGACAAATATCTATGAATAACAATGATTAACTTTATAGAGTACTGGCCACGTGTCAGTTACTGTTTTAAGCACTTCATATGGATTGAGCCATTTAATTCTCATAACTGTCTGAGAAATGAACAGTTTTGTAAACAAACGAGGACACTAAGGTACAGAAATGTTAAGTAACTTACACAGACAAGTGGCCATGCCAGGATTTGCATTCAAGGTAATGTGGCCTGATAACCACTAATAGCTGTGAGAAAGAGTATCTTGTAGTTCTCAGGCACTGTATTAGTTAAAACTGGTTGCTGACCAGCCCATTAGAGTGCAGCAGTACCCACTCCAACCCACTTCTCAGAAAATAATACTTGAGCTATAATTCAGGACCAAGGCCAGCAGCCACATAATTTGCCTTCCTTCTTGCGGTTTAATAAAAGAGCACAGACTATGCCTGTGTTTTCTATCAGGTCTCTACTTTCATACCTGATAGAAATGCAGGGTGGGAAACGTCAGGTCTTGAGGCATTTATGCCTGCTGTGAAAAATTCACACTATGGATCCTATTTGCTGATCATCACTTTCTGGTTCAAGCTACAATTTCACCCATTACGTTACTATATACTTTTTCCTTTAATACATAAATGTTAGCAAAATGCTAATTAAGCTGAAAATGGGCTTTATCTGGTTAACACACTCCCTTCCAACCACTTTTCATACTGCCACCACATTTAATCTTTGCAAAAGGACTTTTTTTTTTTTTTTAACCACATCACTCCTTTGTGGTGCTGATAACACCAAGGCCATGGGTTCGGATCCCATATAGGGATGGCTGGTTAGCTCATTGGGTGAGAATGGTGCTGACAACACCAAGTCAAGGGTTAAGATACCCTTACTGGTCATCTCTTAAGAAAAAAAAAAAAACCCAAGAGGCTGGCCAGTTAGCTCAGTTGGTTCAAGCGTGGTACTGTAACACCAATGTAAAAGGGTTCGGATCCCCATACTGGCCAGTCACAAACAAACAAACAAAAACACACAAGAGTACCTCATACCCTTTATTTCTTAGCTTTAAGATCCAATCAATCTAGCCAACTCTACCTTTCTAATTTTACTAAACACTCATTCTAGCTATGACTTTGCTCTTATTCTTCTCTTCTCACGTCCCTTTCTCTCTTCCAGTCAAAACAACAAACCAACCTCATCCTGGATGCTGACTTATCTGACTTCACTCATCTTTCAAGGTCAGCCTCCATTAAACCTTTCTTGAGCACCAAGGCCCAGAGTGCGTCTTCCAACAACTGTTCTTATTTATTGCTTGTGCCATTTTTGGACTCGTACCTTTTACTTTTGTGTTCATATGCATGGTGTTTTTCAACAATCTAGTGTCATTTGAAGGTATACATTCATTGTTATCACCCAGGCATATAAACCTTACTCCTACTCAAAAGACCCTCAAATATTTGTTAAACTATTTGAACGATCACATCCAAAGTCCCCATTACTAACACGCATAAATTATTAATTTTCAAGTTAGAATGAAACATGCGGATATAACAAAAATTATATAGGTTTCTGATTCACCAGATACAAGCAACAGATGCAAGCTTACTGAACAATGATACCTAAAAGTTCTTTTTAGACAATCATAAATCATGAAACTGTGACTACCTTCTACACAAAATTACTTCCAAGAACAACTCCGTCCTTATCTAATTCTTAACAACCATTGCTTACATAAGCAGTCTGTCATCTAGTCATTCAAACTCTTTCTGCACCATTTTCCCCATTTGGTGAGGACTCCTCTTACAACTTCAGGAGCACAAAGCACTTCCAAATGTAGTTTCTCCCCCAAAATAAAATAGAAAAGGATCAGATCTCAGATTAGACCTCATCTAATTACTACATGTAACACCAAACAAGAATCAGAAGTATCTATATTTTAAGTTCTTTAAAGGCAAAAACCTATGTTATTTCCTTATGTGCCTAGCTATTGCCTTATATTGATACAAGTATTCACTTATAGAATTTAACAGAGCAGCCCTTCACAAACTGTATTACACAAATACTAGCGTCCTGTAAGACTGGTCTTCTACAAAGTAGTTCCCTGGTTAAGAAAGTTTGAAATGTACTGTACTTGCTACTCTTCTTAGAGAACCACAATGCCTATTAGCATATTAAAGACTGTGAGAAGTCCAGTTGTTTATCAAAAACCTTTTTTCCTTTTGTACTTCCCAAACTTGTGTTCTCTTCATGCATATTTTCCCAAGGGTGATATATGAAATATATAATAACTGAGAAAGCACAAGCAATGAACAATCATAACATATTTGCCTTGCAGTATGGAAACAGGATCCTGAGCCCCTCCTTCCTTCACCCTTTCCCCCTCAAGCTTTTAATTTTTGTAGCATGAGGAGGTAATGGTGGGGCAACCCTAGTGAGGAACCAGAAGAGTGGGAGTCATGGGCTTCCACACCCTTGGAGCTGCAGCTACTTACTAATCATGGCAGAATTATTGCTATATTTTAACAACTGGTATAGCTATAGAAGTGTGTCATCCCTGAATACCAGTCCTGAAATGACACCCATCTATCACAGAACAGTCTGGAATATACATAGACAAAAAAATTAAAAGGCCTTTTCACAGCCAAGGAATTTCAACTATCAATAAACAGAGGTTTGGCTTGTTTGTACTTTTTTAGGAGCCTTAAAAAAACGTTAAGCACATTTTTAATCATTTAGGAAAGCTACTGTTTAGTTTTTTTCTCTTACAGCTATCATTCACATCCACTCCAAATAAAATGTTTTGACTAAAAGGACGCTTATATTTATATTTCAAGCTTTCTATTTATAAGGTATTATAAACTTCTCTTTTTCAATTATATAATTCTGAGCTTTATTTTTTTTAAATCTAACCTAAGGGCAGGCAAGCCCCATCATCAGTACCTTTTTTTCTTTGTCAATTAACTATTATGTCCTTCTCAATCAATTCAAGGGAATAAAATTCCAAAATCAAATATGAAGGTACTTCAAAAAGTTTGTGGAAAAACAGAATTAAAAGACAATATGATCTTTCCTTGAACTTTTTAATGATCCCTTGTACTGAGTCATTCAGAATATCTGAAAAAAAATGCTATGTACTCCTAAAAAATTTAGAGAAACAGCCTCCTAGGGCCGGCCTGTGGCTCACTTGTATAGATACAGCAATACTAAAATGTATATGGAATCACAAAAGGCTCTAAATAGCTAAAGCAATATTCAGCAAAAAGAGAGAAGCTGAAGAAATCATTCTTCCTGATTTCAAATTGTATTACAAAGCTATAGCAAGCCAAACAGTTTGCTACTGACACATAGACCAATGGAACAGAATGGAAATCCCAGAAATAATACCATGCATATACGGTGAACTAATTTTTGACAAAAGTGCCAGAATACACATTAGGAAAAAGATAGTCCAGTTAATAAATGATGTTGGGAAAATTGGATATACACCTGCAAAAAAACTGAAATTAGATTCTATTTTACACCATACAATAAAAGTGAACTCCAAATAGATTTTTAAAAAGGGAAAAAAAAAAAAAAAAATAAGGGAAATGGCCTCCCTAGCAATAAATATATTAGAGTACCTTCAAATCCAGCTGTTATTCATGCAAATAATTAATGACATCACTGTTCTAGGCAGGGAAGAACCAAAGTTATTAAGCCAAAACAGATTCCTTCCTTCACAGGGCTAACACCCCACTTTTTAAGATGGAACTAATATATCATAAGAACTAGAGAAACCAAAATGACAAAATATATAGTTAGAAATCTGGAAGTTTCCCTTTTCACACTCAGCAATTAAGAGGGTTTGCACAGAGACTGGAAACTGGCTGAATAAACCACAGCATAATCCATATTTGGCAGCTATAAAAAAGAATGATGATACACATTCCTGGTAGAATATACCCTAAGGATAAGAACTAGTGGGTTGAAAAAAAAAAACTTTCAGGTCGTTTTCATTTTTTAAATTAACATATGGGCAAAAATAAATAAAATGCTGGTTAAAGATGAAACAGCCCAACAACAGTATTACCTAAGTATGTAAACAGAATCAGCATACAGAATCAGCATAACTTATGTCTAAAAGCAAGCTGGTTTCCAACACCAAAGTGGGAAATTAATAGAGCCCCAGGTACTTCAAATCTACTATTAAAAGTTAAGAAACACAAGGGGTTCATCAAGGATGAATGGCATTCACTGATTTGACAATAATTTTTAAATACTGTTAATATCACAGAATTTATAGACTGAACATGACAAGTGAAAGCCAGATACTCAGGACATATGTTTGAAACAATAAATATTGGGCCGGCCTGTGGCTCACTCGGGAGAGTGTGGTGCTAATAACACCAAGGCCACGGGTTTGGATCCCATATAGGGATGGCCGGTTGGCTCACTGGTTGAGCGTGGTGCTGACAACACCAAGTCAAGGGTTAAGATCCCCTTACCGGTCATCTTTAAAAAAAAAGAAACAATAAATATTATAAACTTTATAATCCATAACCATTAAATAATATTCCATTTTCCAGAGAACTGAGTTTCCTAATAGCTGAGAAGGTAATCCTTCACATTTCAATTTGAATGTTTTTAAAATGAATACTTCCTATTAAAATGAATACTTCCTAATATGGGGCCTGGTTGGTTAGCTCAGTTGGTTAGAGTGCAACTTTATAGCTTTTTATGGGGTTTGGATCTCCATACCAGCCAGCTGCCAAAAAAAACAAAGTAAAACAAAACAAAAACTAATACGTACTTCAGCAAGGAATTTTGAGTTTTTAATTTTTCTTTTTCTCCCAGTCATAGAGTATACAGCATCCACTGCCATAGGGAGAAATACAGCTTAAAATTAAAAATTAACTGAGATTCTGAAAAAAACTTTACAGACCCAGAGCATATGACATGGCATGGATGGTTCCCCATTTTCCAGTTTCAGTTACCCATGGTTAACAAGATGGGTGCGAGAAAGACCACATTCACATAACTTTCATTACAGTATTGTTATAATTGTTTTATTTTACTATTAGTTACTGTTGTTAATCTTACTGTGCTTAATTTATAAATTAAACTTTATTATAAGTATGTATAAAAAAAAAACCACTCAATGTGGGTCTTGGTACTTATCCCCTGAGTTACTGTACTGAAAGGCTTTTAATGACCAGAATCAAGATCCACACAGAAAAGATATGAAAACTCCTGGGCTGACGAGAAATTTCAGAATTTGGAGACAAAAATTAGAAGGCAAGTTAGTTAGCTCACTTGGGAGAGTGTGGTGCTGACAACACCAAGTCAAGGGTTAAGATCCCCTTACCGATCATCTTAAAAACAAAACAAAACAAAACAAAACAAAACTTTCCATTCTCAATCCTCTGCCTTCTCTACAGCAATTCCCTTAGTCACCGAGATTCAAAAAATCTTACCCTCTATTTCTAACTAATTACAAAATTGTATGTATTCCTGTCAATACTTCTCTTATGTACTTTTCTTTCTCCCCTTCACCACCCTCACCATCCTATTACAAGCCTTCATCTCTCTATATTACAGCTGGCCTCCATCCCAATTCATTCTGTCATTCACACCTTTTCCTTAGCTATCATAAACTTTAAATCTACAGTTACCTACACAGATTCACAAATGCACTAGCATAAAGACCCAATGTTACAGACTCAAGTGCTTAACAAGTGAAATACTGTCTGGGATTTTCTTTAAAACGATCTAGAGAAGAGAAAGAGACTTAGTTTTGAGGCAAGTTTGATGAAACAGGACTAGTAAAAGTATGTGTTGTGCAAACAGTGCTGGGCCCAATAAAAATGTATCACCTTTCTTCTGTGTTTTTTACATGTTTGAATAGTTCCAAAATAAAGTTTAAGTGTTAAAATACTAGGTACATTTTAAACAGAAAACAAAAGGGGAGGAGGAGTAAAAAACAACCATGAATTACCGAAGACAACTTCATTCTTCCCAATCTAACATTATCACACTAAGGTCTAACAAAAAACAAACTCAGCTAATTTGTAATGATTAACAAGCAATATATAAATAACAAATTCAGATTTAAGTCTAAAATCTCATTTTAGTTATTATTCCCTACATCCTTCCTTCCCACCTGACTTTTTATAAAATATTTCACTGTCTTTGTTTCATTCTACCTTTCGGTGGAAAAAACTTGTGAAATGAAGAAAATAAAAGTAAGCAAAAGAAGCAAATCTCTGATTAAGAATTAGGTTATGCCATACCGAAGAAAATAAACCCTCTGCCTTTTGAGGATGATGATGACATAACCTGAAAACAATGTGACAAGAAACAGGAACCAAAAAGCAAGTGTATACTTGGCTTTAACACCTGGAAAACAACCAAACAAATTAAGACAGCTGTTATAAAGCCTTTTTCATTTAACCCCAGGATCCCTGGTCATAAAGAGGTTTGTCCACTCAGAGGAATTTATGGGTAGCCAACTTATGAAATCATTAAACTAACTTGGAAAAATCTGAGTTCTTAATTATTGACTCCTTTGAAAACTGCAACTAAATAATATTAACCCTTTAAAACAAAATTTTTATTTCTAATTATACAAGTTATATATGCCTGTTACAGAAAATATAAAAAGCAGCAAATAAAACCTACCAATAAAACCATCACTCACCACAGTAACCTAATATTCTGGTACAGTTTCTTCTAGTTTTGTGTATGTGCATGCACAAGTGATTGGGGGCGGGAGTTACACCAAACATTATAGTACGAAACAATGCTATTTGATATTTTCAACTGACACTTTATTTTCCTATATTTAATATTTTTCAAAACCACTTTATTTTCCTATATTTAATATTTTTCAAAAACACTTTATTTTCCTGTATTTAATATTTTTCAAAAATATTTAATGGTCACAAAACATTCTGAAGCTTTGAACTGTTTTATTTTGACAAGTAGCAATTAAAAATCTTTTCTATACCTTTTTTTGGTTTTTGTTTTTGAAGGTGGGCCAGTACAGGGATCAAACCCTGGACCTTGGTATTATCAACACCATGCTCTAACCAACTGAGCTAACTAGCTGGTCCTTCCTCTATGTCCTTTTAAGAACTAAAACATGCCACCGTAAAATGAAAAATATTCAATATAACATGAACCATAAAAATTCTTTTAGAAGCACATAGTAGAAACTGAGTTCTTGAGGCAGTCACAAAGAAATGGTTTGATGGATTAAAAAGATATCGCCGTCAGATCCCATGAAGTATTTCTGAGATGCCCAACACTACCGTGATCAAGAACTGCCTATCATTGTGATGCCAGTCCTCTAGAAGGAAGGGAGCCCGTAATTTTATTTATAAATATTAGTAGACCTAAAATCTCTTAGAATCCAAAACCATCATCAAAAATTAGTCAGCCAGATCATAAAGCCTCCATTATATTCAAAATGAAAAGATTTATATCAAACTCCACACTTGGATTGTATCACACTTCACAGTTTATACAAAGCATTTTAATATGATCTCATTTGAGCTTCACAACAACACTGAGAGCAAAGCAATCCTAGTTTACAGATTGAGTAAAGCCTTAGAACACAGGAAGTATCAAGATCACAACAGAACCCACCTCCCCCCTCAGTGTTCTTTCTATGCTATATTCCAGATATATAAAATGTAAATGTATTTTACAGCTTTGTTTTCCTGTAATTATAAAAAAGTAATACATGTTAATTATCTGCCGCCCCCAAAAAAGGAAAGAAAAAAATCATCCCTATGACATGCAGAACTTTTTTGATAATCTTACCACAAAGAGAAAACTCCCATTAACATTATTTTTCTAGGTATATACCTACGTACCTCACTTAGTGCTGCTGTGTCAGAGCACTGTTTTTCCCAGAATATATAAATTCACTTTGGCACTTAAGAATACAGATATTACAATGGGCAGTTAATACAAAATTCCAATTGTTCAGTCACAAAAACATGTCATCCTACGCTTTCCACAGTTTACCTGTCACTCAATCTGCTAATCTCTCCTACCATATAGATTCAGTCAGCCAACATTTTTCTACCCTAAGTTTTGTCCCTTCGTGTCTCACAAAAAGTATGCATGTCATAATTCCGAAGATGTCCCAAGTGTGAAGTGGAGAAAAAGTATGATGTTAGATATTAAAATGCCAAAATGTGCCTTCAAGGAAATGACCAAAGAAACAGACATCAAAATGGCAGACAATTAGAAACATTATTTGGCATCACACGAAGGCCATCACAAATTTCACCACCACCTGAAAGGATCGATAAACGTCATGACTTCAGATACGAAGAAAAAAAAAAAAAGGTCAATTGCTAATGCACAATGCTAGGAACATATCACCATGACAACCAAGCATTAACAATCTCATAGAGCAATGATTTAATGTTGTTATTATTCCCAGGAAAATAACTCTTTGATAAATGGTGTTAGTACAGTCAGATACACCTTCTTTTTTTGTAGGAGCGTGTGCACTGCATACATAAACGGGTCTCCGAAGAACAACACTGCATTCAATGGAAATGATGCTCCCCTAGAAATGTGTATCAGTGGTCCTGCCTACCTTGCAACCCCTAATAAATATAATGGATTAGTCCAAGATAAACCAGATGATCCAAGTTGGAATAAAGAAATCTTCCCAGGGATTGTTCTGTTTTTTTAATGAGAAAGGAGAAAAGTTGTGGATGTTTATACAACTCAAAAGCTGTTGATAGTCATATTTACTGCTTTACTGTGAAAGCACAAGCACTGAAACAAAATAAAGCCACTACAACAGAGTTTTGCACGACCAAGAGGCACATACAATATTGAAGGTATTCAATACCTACTACAACTGTTTCTGAGGCCTAACTGTATCTTTGCTCTCCCTACCATTTGGTTATTTGCTTCTTTCATGGAGTACATGGGCCAAAAAACAGTCCCATGTGCCTAAAGAGGGTTCCAAAATCTTCAAGTAAGCATACCTAAACTATCTGACTATATGCCTTAAAATGACAAAAGCCCCAAAGTCTTTACAAAGTACAAAAGAGCATACTATACTATCTTTTGTGTAAAAAAAAAGGGGGGGGGGCCGCACAAATATCTGTTTATAGGTATAAAAAGAAACACAGGAAGGATAACACAGAAAATGAAGTTGGTTACCTAAAAGCGGTAATGGACAAAAAGGATTGAGGGGATATGGGAATAATATTTCACAGAACACATCTTATAATATAGTTTTGACCTTTAAAGCATGTTAACAATCTACATTTTTTTTAAACTAAGTCAGCAAAGATGGGAAGGAGGGAAATATCTAAAACTGAAAGCTAACTAGTCCAACCATATTTCAAATGAATACAATAACCTACTGAAGGGAAAAAAGAAAACTAATGAACTTATGAACCCATTATTCAATTTATATATACTCAGTTTTGGCAGAGCTCGAGAAAAGGGGAGCACAACAAATTTTCACTCTTTTTAGTAGGTTTGTTTTCTGTAGTGGTATGGGTGAAGCAATTCTGAAACTAGTTCAGATATGATAGGATTCAGCAAATAAGTAAATGTTTTGATGGTGTTGGGAATCAGGACTTTCACTGTAGAAGTCAAGACATACAAATGTGAAATGGGAGAAAGAAGAAAAACGTCAACAGTATTAAATTATAAAACACTATAAAAACCAAGATTCTGTAAGTCTATACCTCAATCAATCAATGGGGAAGAAGTGGAGGCTCTTACAGAGTGCTGAGTACCTACTAGTAAATGTAGAGGAACAGATGAAGTTGAGGGAAATTTTAATGAGTAGGACATTTGCATGGTCTTAAAATGTCTCTCCAGAAATTAGTTCCAGGGGTGGGGTGGGGGGCAGCAAACACTTCAATCAAAACATCTAATCAAACATATCGCCCATGAAGGGCAGATGAACATTTTGCACCTCCAAATCTGATACCCTGGGGGCATATCAGCACTTACATGACTTTTCTGTCCAGGGATGCATAATCTGAATCTAATCAGATTACGAGGAAACATCAGATAAATCCAAAATGAGAACCACTCTATTAAAAAGAAAAGCAAAGCAGATTCTATTCTTCAAAATGTCAACTTCACAAAAGATAAAGGCAGGCTATGTAAATGTTCCAGATTAGTGAAGACTAAAGAGACATGACAAATAAATGCAATATCTGATCCTAGATTGATCCTGTATTGAAGGAAAAAACAAACAAAAAAACCCCCCTGCTATATAGAATATTATTGGGTCAATTGACAAAACCAGAATACAAACAGTAGATTAAAGAAGTTTATCAATGTTAATTTTACTGAAGTTGATACCTGTACTATGACTATGAAAGAAAACAACCATTATTCTTAGGAAATATACACTGAAGTATTTAGGGATAAAGGAGCACGATATATGCAACTTACTGTCAAACAGTTCAGGAAAAAAGAGAGTATGAGTGTGTGTACATGCAGAATAGGAAAGGGAAAGGGAGAGACAGGAAATTCCCATCACCAGAGCTTAAATTCATTCAAAAATAGTCAATGACCCAACATTTTCTATCCAATACTGGACTATGCAACATCTTAATGGTATACTAAGTCAAAACGATTTTAAGCAAGTATGGCAAGGGGCAGAAAACCTGCAATACAATAAAGAGTATCAGCCCCAAACACATTTTTGGATTTGGCCCTTCTTTTTCTGCATCATGTCCACTCCCTATTCACTTGTTAGTCAGCGCATTATGCAATCCATAATAATCTGATCTTTGGGGAAATTTCCACTGATCTGAAGATACCCACCCTGCTAGGAGGGGTGCCAGTGAATGACTTCATGCAAAATTGGTTAACTCCCATAAATAAAATTTAACACTATTAATTCAGCTTTAGAGAGGTACTGTAGCATACTGTTTAGAAACTTAGACCCTACAGTGTTTTAATTCTGATCCAGCTGCTTGCTAACAACGTGACCCTGAGCAAGGTGGTTAACCCAACCCTGTTTCATCATGCAAAAACGGAAATAAAAAGTGCCACTCAGGGCCAGCCCCGTGACTCACTCGGGAGAGTGCAGGGCTGGCAGCGCCAAGGCCGTGGGTTTGGATCCTATACAGGGATGGCCGGTGCACTCGCTAGCTGAGCGGGGTGCAGACGACGCCGTACCAAGGGTTGGTTGCGGAGGGTTGGTTGTGATCCCCTTACCGGTCAGGGAAAAAAAAAAGTGCCTACTCAGAATGCTGTGAATATTAATTACAATTATAACTTCTGACACACAAATAGGTGCTCAAAATGATAGTTAACAAATCCATTTCTTAATAAGCAGGTAGATATTTGTTCTTTTTATTAAGATTTGGATAATTTCTGAAAATTACAATATATGAGAAATAAGGGGCCGGTCCCATGGCTCACTCGGGAGAGTGCAGCGCTGGTAGCGCCACGCCAAGGCCACGGGTTCGGATCCTGTATGGGGGTGGCCAGTGCGCTCACTGGCTGAGCATGGTGCAGACAACACCAAGCCAAAGGTTGTGATCCCCTTACCGGTCAAAGAAAAAAAAAGAAATAAGAATTGCTTACTTCTACCTTTCAGTATTTACTAAATTGAGATCTAGCAATTACTGAATACATTTTAAAAGTCACATCAAAATTCATGGATTCAGACGTTGATGAAGCAAAGCATTATCTAAACAACGTATAAAAAACCAGTTCTTTTCCTTCAACAAGTGAACTGCAAGGAAAGGTAGGTGGGGAGCTTCTAAATGAATTTAGGAGATATATCAACTAATTATAAATAAATTGCTCCAATTATACAACTTACTTGGAGGGCTGACTGATCAGCTCAGTTGGTGTTATAACACCAAGGTCAAGGGTTTGGATACCTCTACAGGCCAGTTTCAACAACAACAACCAACCAACCAACCAACAAACAAACAAACAAACAAACAGTCAAGGGTTTGGATACCTCTACAGGCCAGTTTCAACAACAACAACCAACCAACCAACCAACAAACAAACAAACAAACAAACAAATAAATAAATAAATCTTATTTGGATTCTGACTCCTAAAAATTGTTTGTGTTTGTGTGTGTGTGTGAGAGATACAAGTGGGGAAATTTGAATACTGTCTGAATATCTTGATCTAAGAAAGTATTATTAATAACTATTAATAGTAACCACTGTTGCTACTGTTAATTATTAATTAATTTAGGTGTGATAAACATGTTTTTTTCCTAAATATTTTAGAGAAAGTTTTGAACTACATATTGGTGAACAGATATGACACAGGATCTGCTTAAAAATAGGGTAGAGATGAGACAAAAATGACCACTGGCTTATTATTATTGAAGCTGGTTATAGGTACACGGGTAAATTATAATATAATTCCCTCTACCTTTGTACACATTTAAAATTTTTAAGGAAAAAAAATTTTTTTTAAGTTTAAAAATTCAAAAGTTGACAACTTTCACTCAGCAGAGACAATAGAGAAATTGGCTGAAAGTTTAATAAAATGAAGACTGGAAAAAAGTATAAAAACAACAGACTGGAATAATATATTATGGTATTTAAGGTGTTCAAAAGAGTTGAAAAATAACCCAAAATATATGTAGCCCAAGGTAACCACTAAGAAAATACTGTACATATATCTTAAACCTATTTCTCCTATGCACCCTGAACTTTCTCAATCCAAAACCTTTGTTATTCTTGACTCTCACAAATCATTATAGCTATGTGTTTTATTTCTACATCTCCCCTTTTTCTCACCCTTCTTCCTTTCCTTTTATTCTCTTCTCATCTTCCACATACTATTATTTTCCTTCCATTTTCATTTTTAGCCACGAATTTCAGACTAAACAAAGTTGAAGCAAGAAAGAGTAAATAAGATGGATACAAATAGGGGCTTACTGGTTTTAGCCACCAACACGATTACTCAACTTGGAGGATCTCTAAACCACCACATTATCAGCTTCTGTTTCCTTGCAAAACAGCCCAAACTGTGTTATTGAGTTCCCATACTGGGAGCACTGTTTCTTAGTATGTAAAGCACTTTATAGCATTTTATTAAGAATTTGGCCATTTTTATTCAAATCTTGATCAGTGTACATTTGGAGTCCAGGCTCTGGCAACTACCCCCTAAATTCATTCACTCAACATCTGAGCATTTAATACATACCAGGCACTGGAACAGATACAAGGATTAACATTAACAATCACATAAATAAATGATTACAATATATTTTAATGAATGCTGTGAGAGGCATGTATAAAGTCTATAGAAGCACAAAATATTTTAATGAAAGTTAGATGATCTTTCAACTTTGAAATTCTATTAAAGTCCTTCAAGCCTCTTCTTTTTCATTAAAAGGAAAATATATTCATAGGTTGCAATTTTCTACCAAAAGATGCTGCCTAAGCACTTTAAAATTTGAAATAAAAGGGACTGGCCCATGGCTCACTTGGGAGAGCATGGTGCTGACAACACCAAGTCAAGGGTTAAGATACCCTTACCAGTCATCTTTAAAAAAAAAAAAAATTGAAATAAAAGTAACAGCTAATGTTTATTAAGCACTTAGTATATTCCAAGGGATAGGAGCTTTTTGTACATTGTCTTACTTAATACTCACAAAAATCCCAAGCAGGTAGTAGTAGTTCACCATTTTACAGAGAAGGAAACAAAAGTTCAGAAAAACTAAAATAACTTACCCAAAGTCTCACACATACAGTAACAGAAAAACAGGGATTCAAGTCCTGATCTCCTTATTCCAAAGCCTATTCTCTTCTCACTAAACCATCAGTCTCATATTCTTCCACTACATAAAAACAAAATTTCCAAAGATCACCTTCTTAACAGCACTGGAGAAAAACTCTAAAAGACAGCCACAAACTACAAAGTGATGATTGACTGCAGGAACTTTCTGTAAACTAGAGTATCTGCTGCACACACCCTCCATAATAAAAATGCAAGAAAGACTACAAAACTGAAATATAACAAACATACCAGGTAATGGATATGTGACATGAATATAGTCCGAAAATTCATTAATAAAAACAAATGAAATTTTGTGATTTCTTCCAACCTGGTTCCAACACAAATGACCAAGAAGGGAATAGCCCAGCATGTTTTAGTGTATTAACATGTTGGATTCCACATAATTATTTACAAGTACATGCTACAGAATATGGTAATACAAAATAAAGTGTATATAAAATGCCGTCGAATAAGTTTTTTTTAAAAAAGTAATGCAACATAAGCCCACTAAGTCTAGGATGTATAATCATTAAGAAAACTTAAACCCGTTCTGAAGTAATTAATGTATGCGTTTATTTTTCTGGGTAAACTTTCTTAAATTCATCTTTTTTTTAATAAAATTTTTTTTCAAAGTTATCAGTTTTTAACTACAAATCTGAACCAGCGAACACAACATACCTGAAAAATTAGTTAACCCTTTACAATAAATGAGGGAAAAAAACGGAGAATTTTTTTTGTGTACACAATTCCAAAGTTGATTAGAAAAAAAATTTGAATCAACATAAATCGCTTGATAAATTTTTCTTCAGAACTCTTTCAGACTAAGAGTATTCCCTTCCCCAATCCCCAAACTTCATCTAAGAGCAAATTTTAAGATTAAGAAAAATTAGCCTGAGGCAGCCTTCATTATCTAGATCAAATGGAGATTTTGTAAGTCTCCCTCATTCGCAGTTACCTCAAATAACAAAAGACCAGATTCAAACATCCTGAAGGACTCAAAGTACGTGATATACGTTTCCCCTTTAACAGAACGGGCCCAAGCTAGGAATCACAAAAACCACCGACGTCCCGTATTCACGATTCCTCTGAGAAATTTGGGACGAAGTATCACAGCCATCTACGAACCCTCTGTATCCTACACAGAGGTGACATTTTCTTTGCTTTCATAAACGCACAAGGCAGGCATAAGGTACCGGCCCGCAAAAGCCGCTGGGTCGCAACATTCCCCCCTTCATCCCTTCTTCCCCTTCCCCAGCCCCAAACACAAACAGGCTCTTCTCTCCACGCTTCTTGCACAAACGTCGCTGGCCGAAGGGCTCGGCTCAAACTCCACCGCCTCTTCGGGCCCGATGGGAACGGTACCTCCCTCCTCGGGCTCCCTCACCACCGCTTCCTTGGCTGTCAGGCCTGGCGCGGCCTTGGCAGGCCCCGCGCCGATGGGGAAGGGGCCTCCTCGGCCCTGCCACACGGTTCTTCTGTCCCTCGGCCCAGTGCAACGGCGTCAGGAGGCTCTTCTCGAGGCAGGGTGCTACACGGGTGCCCAGCCGGGCCCTCCTGGGCAGTGAGGTGAACAAACGCGGGAGCGGGGTAGCCCAGCTCTCCTTCCCATCCCGGGGGTCCCCCAACCTCCTCCCGCCCCCGCCGTCTGCCCGCCGCCATTTTGTGCGCAGCCGCTGCGACACATACAATAGTCGGCCCGACCTCACAGGAAACGCTCAGGAACCCCGCGCTACGGGCCCCCGCCTTCCAGACCCTTACTCCCCACAAGGCTGCCGTCCCACCTATGCCTACCCGACTGACAGCCGGATCCCAATCGCGCCCCACACAGTTTAGCACTTAGCCTCCAGTCCCGACGCCGAAGAAGCTACCGCCTCCAGCGAGCTGCACGCATGCGCGCCTCTCAAGCCTCTGCGAGCCCCCGTCCGCTCCCGGCGCCTGCGTACCGCCGGCTCCGCGCTCGCCTGAGGCACCAGCAGAGGGACCGAGTAGCTCGCATCCGGAAGAGGGCGCTCCCGCGTTGTGACGTTCCCGGGCGCCTGATGCAAAACTCAAGTACGGTAGCTTGTGCCTTTGCCGGTTCTGTACCTGTCCGATCCAAACCATGCTCGTTCTTTGAAACGTGTATTGTCTCACCTCCGCCATGAAGTCTTTCCCGGTCATTTTTGCCTTCAATAATAACAGCAGAATAGGTAATGCTCAACTGGCACTTTATACCATAATGTTTTGTATGGATTTTGCCTGCCTTTATCTTCTCGCATTGTACATTATTTTTCATCCCTATAGCAATGATGTGATATATATCACTCAAAATGTCAGGAAACTAGAATTCAATTAAAGCTTACTGAACTAAAAGCTTAACGCTCTGAAAATCCTTTTGTATGTCGTTTCACAATAAAAAGACCTACTTGTGTGGTAGAGATTTTTAATCCTCATTTTACCCGTGAAAAACCTTGGGTTGAGAAGGTAAAGAATTGTTTTCTTCAAAGCTTTATCTTCCCAAGGTTACTTACTATACCAATGTGAAAACTCAGTCGTTGGACAAAATCTGGTAAAACTCACGAGCCCTGCCTTGTGGATACCACACAAATCACACCACCCAACCTGAGTCCCACACATCAGTTCTACCTAGCACCCAAACAAGATGCGTTTCTTTTATTCACCGTAAAATAAACACAGGAAAGGCTAAAAGTATTTTTTTAAAAGATATCTTATTGGATTTTCATTTCAAACTAAAAATCTTGCTAGGGGTAACAAGCCCAAAACAAGGAAAAAGCCAATAAGCTCTCCCTTAAACCCCAAATAACCAATGTTAAAGTTTGAGGACTTTCCTTCCATACATTTCTTTATATTCATACAAACATACATAGACATGTTATTTGTGTAACAGAAAACGTTCTTAATTCTTTTTTTTCCAAAAAGGTACACACATTAGCCTGTTATTTGCCTCCTCTGATTACTTAAATTGCTCCAAGTAAACCAATAATGGGACTGCTGGAATAAATGTATAAGTATATATATACATTTAATTTTAATAGGTATAGTCGGAAAACTTCCCCAAAAGCTCATAAAAATTCCCACTTCCACTAAATAGGAGAATAACCATTTCTCCACAAACTCATTTCTTTTTTTAAACTCTGAAATACTTTACATATTATTGGATTTGTTGGCTCTTTAAAAGTTTGATAGAATTCACTTTTGAAATCTTTTGTCTGGTGCATTTTCTGAGAGTTGTTCTTCAGCAACTTTCACTAGATACTTCATGATATTTGGTTTGATAAAAATTTCTCTGCCCCACAATCAATGTGGTAATTTGTATTTTGCTAGGAAAACATTCATTTTACCTAGGTTTTCAAATTCATTTCCCTAGAGTTGAGCAAAGTAACCACTTAACCTCCTTTCCTTTTCTTTATGTCTATCCCTTACATGGCTTTATAAGCACTTCCACAGCATTTATTACCTTCCAGCATATCAATAATTTATTTATTATTTATTTTTTATCCATATTTCTCCACTAGAATGTGAGCTGCATGACGTCAGGGATATTTGTCTTTTTTTCACTGCTTTATCTCCAATACATAGAACGACACTTGGCACACAGTAGAAAATCAACAAATATTTGTTGAAAGGATGAATGATTCTGATGGGTAAAAAACTGTGTGTGTGTAATTGTTGAGCATTTTTTCATATCTGCTAGCTATGTGCATTTCTGCATTTAAAAATTCATTTTCATATTCTTTCCTCATATTTTTATTTTTATTTTTATTTTTTAAAGATGACCAGTAGTTGATCTTAACCCTTGGCTTGGTGTTGTCAGCACCACGCTCAGCCAGTGAGCTAACCAGCCATCCCTATATAGGATCCGAACCAATGGCCTTGGTGTTATCAGCACCGCACTCTCCCAAGTGAGCCACGGACCGGCCCCCCTCATATTTTTAATAAGCTGATTGTCTCTTATCAGGAAGTAGTTCTTACTATATAAGGAACATTAAACCTTTGTCAAATATGTTGTAATTGGCTTCTCCCCGTTGATATTTTGTTTCTGAGTGTCTAAAAACTTTAAACATTCACATAATCAAATCTATCAATCTTTTCTTTTATGACTTATGAGTTTTCTTTTTTGTTTAGGAAGCCTCACCCACCCCCTGGAAGCATACACACCCAGAAATTATACAGAAATTCTCCTAAGTTTTCTAAATTTTTGCTTATAACTTTACAATTTTATTTTTTGTATTTAGATGTTCAGTCAATCTAGCATTTATTATTTTCATGATATGAGGTAAAGCTCTAGCTTCATTTTCTTCCGAATGAATCACGAGGATCCCAGATATTAAGTAAACCATTCTTTCACCCATAATTGAAATGTGTCTTCCCTTAAAAAAAACAAGCAACAACAAAAACTAGTTAGTTCTGTTTATAAACATGGATTTATAGACCTTCTAATCTAGTTTAACAATCTATTTGTCTACCTGTGGATCAGTGCCATTTGGTCATTGATTAACTCATCCAATAAACATGTATTGTTTACATTTTTATTTTATGTATATTAAGATTTTTTTTTTTCTAAAAGATAACCGGTAAGGGGATCTTAACCCTCGACTTGGTGTTTTCAGCACCACGCTCAGCCAGTGAGCGAACCGGCCATCCCTATATGGGATCCGAACCCATGGCCTTGGTGTTATCAGCACCGCACTCTCCCGAGTGAGCCACAGGCCGGCCCATATATTAAGATGTTTTGACATCTTAAAAACCTTTCTGGCTAGGGAGAAACTGCCCCTCCCCCAGCTAGTTAATTCTCAGAGACAACAAAGGGTTCACCCCGGAGCATGCCTTTGATATGCAAACTAACCGATCCAGAACCGTCTTCCTCTATTTGGTCCTTACACCCCTGGAGGCAATATTCCTCTTCTCTAATCGTCACAGGGTCAGGTCCCTGGCCACCCCTATGGTTTAGAGCTCCCCCAAATTATTTAAACTAGCCAGTTCTGTCTTGCCTTTCCCTCTGAAATTCCAATAAAGGTCAGCACCACGCCCACCCAGTGAGCAACCGGCCATCCCTATATGGGATCCGAACCCATGGCCTTGGTGTTATCAGCACCGCACTCTCCCGAGTGAGCCACAGGCCGGCCCATATATTAAGATGTTTTGACATCTTAAAAACCTTTCTGGCTAGGGAGAAACTGCCCCTCCCCCAGCTAGTTAATTCTCAGAGACAACAAAGGGTTCACCCCGGAGCATGCCTTTGATATGCAAACTAACCGATCCAGAACCGTCTTCCTCTATTTGGTCCTTACACCCCTGGAGGCAATATTCCTCTTCTCTAATCGTCACAGGGTCAGGTCCCTGGCCACCCCTATGGTTTAGAGCTCCCCCAAATTATTTAAACTAGCCAGTTCTGTCTTGCCTTTCCCTCTGAAATTCCAATAAAGGCCTTGGCGTAGGCTCTCCCCACACTCCTGCCCCTTCTGCTTCCTGACTGACCTGGGTGTTTCCCCACGTGGCCCTGCGTGGCCTGCCTACCTCCTGTTTCTAGGAGCTGTGAGTATAGTAAACTTTGTTTTCCTGAGCCTCTCCGGTGTCTCCTGTTATGGCCACACCTGACTATCACATAAAAGAACACAGAACAAAATACTACTTGAGGGTGCCCTCATGCCAGGAAATAATTCTAGGCACCAGCAAGTCAATGGAAAACCGGATATTAACACTACATCCTGCCCTCATGGCACGTACAGCCTTGATCAGGGAAATAGAAAGTTAATGAATGAATATATATATAGTATGTCAGATGGTGATAAATGTGTGGAGAAAAACAAAGCAAGATCAGGACACAGGGAATGAAGAGGTAATAGAGGCTGTAATTTAAAATAAGATGGTCAAGAAAGGCTTAACTAAGATGATTTGAGCAGAAAACTGACTGAAGTATGTTAATAATTCACAGAGATTCCTGAGAGAAAGAGTAATCCAGGCAGAGTGAACATAAAATATAAAAGCTCTGGGGCCGGCCCTGGGGCTCACTCAGGTGAGTGTGGTTCTGATAGCACCGAGGCCGCAGGTTCGGATCCTATATAGGGATGGCCTGTGCGCTCACTGGCTGAGCGTGGTGCAGACCACACCACACCGAGGGCTGCGATCCCCTTACAAGTCAAAATATATATATATAAAAGCTCTGAGGTGAAAGCCAGCTTGGCGTACATGAGAAACAGCAAAGAAGGCCAAAGAGGCTGCAACAGCATGAGTAAGAAAGGGACATAGGAGATGAGGTAGAGGGGAAGTGGGAGTTCTCACAGGCTCTATTAGTTTGCTATGGCTGCCATAACAAAATACCACAGGCTGGGTGGCTTAAACAACAGAAATTAATTTCCTCAGTTCTGGAGGCTACAAGGCCAAGAGGAAGATGTCAACAGGTTTGGTTTCTCCTGAGGCCTCTGTCCTCCGCTTACAGTTGGCTGCCTTCGGGCCGGCCCGGTGGCTCACTCGGGAGAGTGCGGTGCTGATAACACCAAGGCCACGGGTTCGGATCCCATATAGGGATGGCCGGTTCGCTCACTGGCTGAGCGTGGTGCTGACAACACCAAGTCAAGGGTTAAGATCCCCTTACCGGTCATCTTTTAAAAAAAAAAAAAAAAAAAGACAGTTGGCTGCCTTCTTGCTATGTCCTCACATGGCCTTTTCTCTGTACACAGGCATCCCTGGTATCGCTTCCTCTTGTTATAAGGACACCAGGCTTATTGGATTAGGGCCCCACCCTTATGACCTCATTTAACCTTAATTGCCTCTTTAGAAGCCCAGTCTCCAAATACAGCCACATTATGAAGTGTACTGAGAGTTAGGGCTTCAACCTATGAATCTGGGGAGGAGGGGATGGGGGAGACATTATTCAGTCCATAACATAGGCCATTTTGAGGGCTTTGTTTTTTCTATGAATGAGATAGGAAGATTTTGAGAAAAGGAGTAACATAATTTGACTTATGTTGTGTCAAATACTTACTCTATGCCCCTAGCACTGAAAGACAGCAGTGGACAAAAATCAAGTTTATCTGCCCTCACAAAATTTACATTTTAGTGGAAAGAAACAATGAATGAATAAATATACAATGTGGCAACATAAAATAAAGAAAGTGCAACAGTTAAAGGGGAAAATGTTGAGACAGGGGCCGGGGACTGCTTTAGGTAGGGTCATCAGGGAAGTCTTCTCTGATAAGGTGATGTCTGGGCAGATATATAAAGGAAGGCAGGGGGAAAGCCATGAGGATATCTGAAAGAAGAGCTTTTAAGCCAGAGGAAACATCAAGTGCCAAGGCCCTGGGACAGGATGTGCTTGAGGACTAAAGTGGAGGTCAGCTCAGCCAAGAGTAATGGAAAGGAAGGACAAGATGAGGATGGAGAAGTAGAGAGAAACCAGGTTACACAAAGTCTTATAGGCCACTTAAGGCCATATGTACCACTGAAGAAAACATTGGATTAGGAATCACAAGAGTTATCTTCCTAGACCCTGCTCTGATACTAACCTCATTGTATTTCAGTTTTTTTTTTATAAGTGAAAGGTGAGAAGGGAGGGAACTAGATTAGCTTGTCAATAAGATGTGAGTCAGGAAATCTCCTGTAAACTGAAAGATGCTCATCAATATTTATGGCATTCCTAAGAAACATATTTTTGTATCTTAGAATCTACTACATCCATGCTACTCCAAGCTTTTATGCCTTGTAGTCACCTTGAACTATTTCTACAAATCCTCAATCCCATCTAAAAATGTCAATATTCATGACAGAATAAAAGCTATCCTACCTCATATCACCTTTGCCTTCTTACCATCACTCTATTCCACAATTCCTCACCCTCTTCTTTCACTCACTGTTCTCTGATTAGCCAAACAACAGATATTGAGCAGCTCTATTCAGAGCTCAGCTTTTGCCTGCTCAGCACATTCACAGCTCAATGTTTGAAAGTATTAGAAAAAAGAATAGTCATCACAAACTTTCTCCTGTGATTTGTTAATATAAATGGGGCTTTGTCTCAATGACATAAAGAATCTCATCACCATTTCAGCTCATATGCAAGTGTCCTAATAAATGGGATTTGGGGCAACTACCGCCCTTCTTCTATTTTTAGAATCTAAATCTAAGTATTAGGATGGATGCTGGGCCATGATGAAAAGCTTGAGAAGTCCCATAGTCATTCCTTGCCCTGAAAAAGAACATAAATCAAGAAAACTTCATTCTTACTGATCTTTGAATTTTGGAAACTATAAGATACACCTAGGCATTTTATATATCTATGGAGACATATAGAAATTTAGATATATAGAAATTTAGAAAATAACTCAAGAAAACAAGGAGTTATTTTTTTGAGTTTTTATCAAAGCTAATGCAATGGTGACCAAAAATCAGTTTGCCTGTTCTTGTTAAGCTGGTTTTTAAATATGATCACAAATTTCTTCGATACACTTCACTTCAGGAGATGGGGAAATCCCTTCCCCTTGAATATGAGTCAGATTTAGTAAATTGTATTTAATGAAAAGAATGTGGTGGATATGATGCTATGTGATTTCCAAGGGGAAGAATGAAAGCTTTATGCTAATAACCACCATCAAACTGCTAGGGCAGCAGAGAAGTTTGATCCTGCCTTCCTATGTCCAGCCCACACTCTTTTTTTTTTTTTTTTTTTTTTAG
>NW_007727931.1:181804-209159 GCF_000696425.1 Galeopterus variegatus | reverse complement strand
TGGTGTTGTCAGCACCACGCTCAGCCAGTGAGCGAACCGGCCATCCCTATATGGGATCCGAACCCGTGGCCTTGGTGTTATCAGCACCGCACTCTCCCGAGTGAGCCACGGGCCGGCCCAGCCCACACTCTTAAGGTGGAGGCCGTACCCCAGATGACACAGGAAAAAAAAAAAAAAAAAAAAACCAGGGTTTCAATTGGCCTCATCTCAATATATTTGTACAGCAGAGATTCCACTACAAGAGAGGCAAGCTGAGAAGACCAGGGACTACCACCCCTGTCCAGAGTCCTGCTCACACACCAGGGTTGTCATTCTAAAAGAAGTGGTCCACTGTCCCCATAACAAGTTCTGGAGCAGTGGCTCAGAGATTTTTCCCAGAGGAAGAGGCAAACCATAAGAACAGAGAACTCTTAAGCTCCCCTCAGAAAAAAATGATTTAATTTAGAATAGAGTATAGGAAAGTTCAAGCCTAAAGGCAATCTCAGAGACAACTGACAAATTGGATAACAAATTAAGAGGAAACTGATAGCTTCATGATATCAAGAAACAGCAGGCCAGCAAGTTTACCAGAGAGAACCAGGGAAAGATAAAGCTAAGAAGAGCCTGCGGGGTACAGAACAAATTTCAAAGACTGTTCTCAAAAACTATCCCTGCAAAGGAGACCAGAATTAATTGGCTCAGACTGCAGAGAAATTTATGCCTCAGGGCATGGTCAGAAACAACAAAGAAATCAGCATGCAATTAATTAAGCCTAAAAGCTGTGTGTGATACCAACAGATGCAGACAGCATAACAGAGATAAGGGAATAAGACAGTCAAAGAGAGCCCTGCTAAAACACTGTCATCCCAGAGTGACTGTGGGTACATCCAAGCCTGAGACCTCTGAGGAGCAACAACAGAGTCTGCACATTGCAGGAGAAATAGACTTCACTAAAATAGTTCAGCCAAGTCAGCAAATAACAACAAAAACAACTCCCAGGGGAGAGGGAGAATCAGTATCTGGAATTGCTACAATATATTACCTAAAATGTCCAGTTTTCAACAACAACAAAAGTTACAAGACATGAAAGAAATCAGGAAAGTGTAACCTGTACACAGAAAAAAAGATAGGCAACAGAAACTGTCTGTGAGGGGGTCCAGATATTGGATTTAACAGACAAAAACTTGGGCCGGCCCGGTGGCGCACTGCGCTAGTGCGCCGCTTGGGAAGTGCAGCGGTGCTCCCGCCGAGGGTTCGGATCCCACATGCAGACCGGTTCCCGCTCGCTGGTTGAGCGAGGTGCGGGGGCAACACCGAGGGTTGCGATCCCGTTGCCGGTCCCGGTCCGGTGCGGGGGCAACACTGAGGGTTGCGATCCGTTGCCGGACACGGAAAAAGACAAAAAAAAAAAAAAAATACAAACAACAGACAAAAACTTTACAGCAGCCATTATAAATATATTGAAAGAACTAAAGGAAATCATTCTAAAAGAAGTAAAGAAAAGTATGATAGGGCCAGCCCGGTGGTGCACTGCTACAGTGCGCCGCTTGCGAGCGCGGCAGCGCTCCCGCCGAGGGTTCGGATCCCACATACAGACCGGTTCCCGCTCACTGGCTGAGCGAGGTGCGGGCGCAACACCGAGGGTTGCGATCCTGTTGCCGGTCCCGGTCCGGTACGGGCGCGACACTGAGGGTTGCAATCCGTTGCCGGACACGAAAAAAGACAAAAAGGAAAAAAAAAATGGAGAATATAAACCAACAGAGAGATATCATTTTTAAAAAGAACCAAATGGATATTATGGAGGTAAAAAGTACAATAACTGAAATGAAAATTTCACTGGAGGGGTTCAACACAGATTTGAATTAGTTAAAAAAAAAAAAAATCAGCAAATTTGAAGACAGACCAGTGGAGGCTGTGCAATCCCCCACCTGAAGAGCATGCATAAATGAATGAATGAATGAATGAATAAATAAATAAGGAAGGAAGGAAGGAATGGAGAAAAACAGAAATATGGGAAACCATTAAGTGCACCCAAAAATGCATAATGGGATTACCAGAAAGAGAGGAGAAAGAAAAACAAGCAGAAAAAAACTATTTGACTAGAAAGAATAGCTGAAAACTTCCCAAATTTGATGAAAATTACTAATCTACACATCCAAGAAGCTCAACCAACTCCGAGCATTACAAACACAAAGAGATCCATTTACAAACATGTCATAGTAAAAATACTGAAAGACAAAGAATTTTGAAAGCAGCAAGAGACAGACAACTCATCACATACTGACATCTCATCAGAAATAATGGGAACCAGAAAGCAGTGAAATGACATATTCAAAGTACTGAAAGAAAGAAATTGTCAACCAAGAATCTATATCCCACAAGTCTATGTTTCAAAAATAAAAGTGAAATAAATACATTCTAGATAAACAAAAACTGAGATAATTTGTTACTGGAAGACCTATCTTACAAGATGTTAAAGGAAGGTATTGAGGTGGAAAGCAAACAACACCAGACAGTAATTCAAATCCTCATGAAAAAATAAAGATGGCAGTAAAGGTAATTATGTAATTATAAAAGACAGTATAATACATATTTTTTCTGCTTAATTCTCTCAAGTGATTTAAAAACAAATTGTGTAAAAACAGCAGGTATTTAATTGTATTGTTGGCCTATAACATATATAAATACAATACATTTTATAATAATAGCACAAAGTAGACATGAGCAAGTACATATTGAAATAAGGTAATAATAACAAATGGTAACTTGAATACACTGGGACAAATGAAGAAAACCAAATATGGTAAATAAGAAGGTTATAATAACAAACTCTATAAATATATACTTGACTTCCTTTTTTCTCTGAGCTTCTTTAAAAGACGTAAATTTCTAAAGTAATGTTTATAACAATGTATTGTTGGGCTCGTAACATATATAAAGTAATATGTATAACAATAGCACAAAAAAGGGGAAGAGGCAATAAAACTATACAAGAGTAATGTTTTTAAATATCACTGGAATTAAGTTAAAGCAACAACTAAGAAAATAATTTTTTAAATATCCATTTAATAAAATAAATTAAAAGAATTAAGATGTTACACCAGAAAAATATTCATATAATGCAAAAGAAAGAAGGAAAGGAGGAATAGAGGAAAAAGTCATGAGACTAACAGAAAATGAAAAGTGAAATGGCACACATATAAAAGTCCCAGCAAAGCCAACTCAGAAATAGCCTATATGTAAATCACTATTTTTGTTGCAATTTATGCAAATAATCATGCCAGTGACTAAACTTATTTTGAAAGTAAATTAGTTTCATCATAAATATCTTTAGTAAAAATGAGAAACTTGGAGAGAGAAAATTATGTTTCAGAAGAAAATTATAGTACACCTATAATTAGATTCTAGCCTTGTCTTCTTAATCAGTTAGTAAAGTTTCTGTCTTCCAAGTTACAACAATTCCACATCAAGATGATGCTGACACAAGGATTTCGACCCATCCCCTCCCAAAAGGAAATAAATCCCTATAAATCACTACCAGTCAGTGAGATATTTAAAATATATTTAAGATTTAAGATAAGATTTAAGATATGCTAAAAGATATGAAATCACAATGGACAATATTTCAAAGCTATATGAAAAAATTAAGACCAATTTTAAAGATACCTACATAGGTAAATATAAAAACCCATTTGGTACCTGTCAGCCACCAAAAAACAAATAAGCAAAACCCAGTATTGCATGTTTGGTTTGTAACGCTTCTTTTTTCTTTTCTATATGATTTTTACCCTTTATAGGCAGGGACTACACCCATGCACAGCAGGAAGTAGTTTTAGAAGAATGAGACCTCCAGCCCCTTTCTCCTCAAGAATAAAGAGGATAAAATCTCTCAGAGAAGAATGAGACAGGAAAGGGACAGGACTTGGCACCTCAATTCATCTCTCACTCCTGCTTTCAGAGAATCCAGCATACCCAGATAAGCCATTTTCACAAACTAAGATAAGGAACTTTTTTCTTTTCTTTCTTTTATTATTATTTTTTTGTTTGTTTTGTTTTGTTTAAACGTAGTTGATTGTACAAATCTGTAGGGTAGAGAGCTGAGTATCAATACCTGTGTGCAACATGTGATGCTCACATCAGGATAATTAGTATATTCAACATTATACAATATAATCATTTTTCGTGGCCCTTTACCAATTCCTCCCTTACCTTCCCACCTCCTTCCCCTTTCCCACCTCTGGTAAACTCAGTTCTGTTCTCTCTTTTTGAAAGTTCAACATATCATTGTGATTGTTGTATCCTCCTTTCTTTCTTTTTTTTTTTAGGTCCCACTTATGAGGGAGGAGACACAGTATTTCTCTTTCTGTGCCTGACTTATTTCACTTATAATTTTCTCCAAGTTCATCCACGTTGCTGCAAATGGTAGTATTTCATTCTTTTTTAATGGCAGAATAGTATTCCATTGTATAAATAACCATATTTAGATAAGGGACTCTTTAACCACAAACTTTCCCCCAGGTAGTTATTCTGACTCCTGCCTGCGCACAAAGCTTCAAGAATATGACCCTCCTGGGGGTGGTGGTAATGAGCAACACCACCATCATGGACCTTCTGAGCCAGTGCTAAAGGACCAAAGCCCTAACTGAACATGTGCCCATGCCACAACCAGGAAGAACAGAATGGACCATCTCCAGAGGTGCAGAATGATGACACTAGCCTGCACCCCTCACCCTATAAAGGACCCTGAAGAGCTTCCTTCAGAGAGCCAGCTTCCCTATAGCTGTCTCCCTTATGTATAAGCTCTCTTCTCTTTAAATAAAGCATTGCTTGCTTAAAAACAAACAAAAAACAAAAACATCAATAACATTAAGTATAAATGGATTAAAAAATCCAATCAAAAAACAGAGCTTGTCACATTCAATAAAAACACATGTCCTACTATATGTTGTCTATAGCATACACACTTTAGACTCAAAGATACAAATAAGTTGTTGAAAGTAGGACAGAGAGCATATCTCATGCAAACAGCAAAAACAGAAAGCTGGAGAGGCTATACTAATATTAGACAAAATAGACTTTATAACAATTTACATTCAATAATATACAAAAATTCTTGCTTCTTCACAACTCTACCCCTTTTATATTGCTATTGTCACAGACTACATCATTATACATCATGTGACCATTAACAAAGATTAGTAATTATTACTTTATGGATTTATTTTTTAAATTATATAGAAAAGAAAAAAGAAGAGTTACAAACCAAACATGCAATACTGTGTTTTGTTTATTTGGTTTTTGGTGGCAGGCAGGAACCAATATTGGTTTTTATATTTAGCTATATAGGTATCTTTAAAATTGGTCTTAATTTTTTCATATAGCTTTGAATTATTGTCCACTGCCCTTTCATATCTTTTAGCATTTCTTATGCAGCAGGTTTACTAATAAAAAACTCCCCCAGTTTTTATCTGAGAATATCTTAATTTCCCCTTTATTTTTGGAGAATACTTTTACCAGATACAGAATTCTTAAGAATTTTTTTCTTTCAGCTCTCTGTCATCCCACTGCCTTCTGACCGGCAAGGTTTCTAAAGAGAAATCAGCTGTCAATGTTATTGAGGATTCTTTGTGCATAATAACTCACCTCTCTTTTTAAAAATTTTTATTGAATCATAATTGATTATACATATTTTGGGGGTTCAACATCGGTGTATATTGATCAAATCAATATTACTTGCATATATATTGTTACAAATTGTACTTATTCCTTATGCCCCTTGTCAAGTCTCTCCCTATCCTCCTCTCCCTCCCCCCTCCCACCTCTGATAACCCTAGATTTCTTCTCTCCCTCTGAAAAAGTAATGGTTACTCTGTTGATTTGATGCCTAGATGATCTGTCCAATGCTGAGAGGTGTGTTCAGGTCTCCCAATATTATCATGGAGCAGATGTTTCTTCTGTCTCTCTGGAATGGGCTTTGTGGAGAGAGACATCCTCTTCTTTTTTTTTTTTTAAAGATGACTGGTAAGGGGATCTCAACCCTTGGCTTGGTGTTGTCAGCACCACGCTCAGCCAGTGAGCTAACTGGCCATCCCTATATAGGATCTGAAACTGTGGCCTGGGTGTTATCAGCACTGCACTCTCCCGAGTGAGCCATGGGCTGGCCCGACATCCCTCTTCTTTTCTTTGGTCTCTGCTAGTAACTCTCCTAGTGTCAATGCACTCCAGTGGCTGGCAGACCATCTGCACAGTGGTTGTGGTGTCTAGCCACTTTTGCAGCAGCCATGGTTATTGTGGTGGCTCTGGCAGGCCAACCACATGGAAGTGATGTTTTTGGCATGCTTCTTACCTAGTTGCTGGTGGTTCCCAGATCCATACCTCAGGACCCTAGGTGGGCCTGGTGGCACTGGTGGTATGCCTGGTAGTGGGAAGGGGTCTGGTCCCCAGCTATATGCTTGAGGACCCCAGGTGAGCCCCGTGGCACTGGCAGTGTGCCTGTTTGTGGGCAGAGGGTCCAATCCTTGATTCTAGATCTCAGGACCCCAGGAGGGCTCCAATCTTTCAGTTCTGTGTTTGGATTATTTGCTGTTCCCACCACTTAAACTCTGTGCTGGAACTAATTTTTTGTCTTTTGTTTACTTTTAAACTGGGGGAACTTCCTGTGGAGACCAGTACCTGAGCTCTGTGGTTGAGCTAAATTGCTGCTTTGCTGCTGATCCCCTGGGGGAGCCTTTTTGTGCAGCTCAGGTTTTAATGGTTGATTTTATGGGTAGTTCTGGGCTTAGTGAAGTTGGCTGCACCTGGGTTGTATAGAAACAGTGGTCTGGGCCTGAATCTTTTCATCAAACTACACCCCACGCAATTCTATATTCCTGACCAGTCTCCTCTGAGTGGTCCTACACTGATTGGGAGGCAGATCAGCTGTCCTTGCTGTGCCCCAGTATATTCGCCCATTTTGTGTTGCCATAACAGAAATACCTGAGACTGGGTAATTTATAAAGAACAGAGGCTTATTTGGCTTACAATTCTGGGACAGCTGCATCTGGCAAAGGCCTCAGGCTGCTTTTATTCATGGCAGAAAGTGCAGGCAGCCAGTGGGTACAAGCAGATCCCATGGCAAGAGGAGGCAAGAGAGAGAGAGAGAGGAGGTGCCAGGGTCCTATAAACAACCAGCTCTCATGGGAACTAATAGAGGGAGAACTCACTCATTAATCCCCCTTCCCCCAGGGAGAGCTTTAATCCATTCATGAGGTATCTGCCCCCATGACTCAATCAGTTTCCAACACTGCCACACTGAGGATCAGATTTCCACATGAGTTTTGGTGGTGACAATACATCCGAACTCCATCATTCCGTCCCTGGTGCCCCAAAACTCATGTCACTCTCACATACAAAATACAATCATTCCATCCCTACAGTACCAAAAGTCTTAGCTTGTTCCAGCACCAACTTAGAAGTCCAAAGTCCAAAGTCTAAAGTCCAAAGTCTCATCTGAGACAAAAGGCAATACTACTTCTAGCTGTGAACTTGTAAAAATCAAAACCAAATTTATCTACTGCTAAGATACAATGGTGGAACAGACATTGGGTATACATTCCCATTCCAAAAGGAAGGAATAGGCCAGAAGAAAGGAAAAACAGGCCCCAAACAAGTCTGAAACCCAGCAAGGCAGACATTATGTCTTAAAGCTCCAAAATAATGTTATTTGACTCCAAGTCCCACATTCTGGGCACAATTGGGCAACTAGGCCCCCAAAGCCTCTGGCAGCTTCACTCCCACAGCTCTGCCAGGCCAGCCCAGTGGTTCATGCTGGTGCCTGTTTTTCCAGGCCAGTGTTGCATGTTGTCAGTGGCCTTACAGTTCTGGGGTTCTGGTGGTAGCCCCACTGCCTTGGCTCTACTAGACATTTCCCTGGTGGGGGCTCTCTGCAGGGGCTCTGACCCCATTTTTCTTTTTTTTTTTTTTTTGTCTTTTTTACTGACCAGTAATGGGATCGCAACCCTTGGTGTCATGCCCGTACCGCGCTCAGCCAGTGAGCGGGAACCGGTCTCCACATGGGATCTGAACCCTTGGTGGGAGCACCGCCGCACTCCCAAGCGGCGCACTCTCCAGTGCGCCACCGGGCCGGCCCTCTGACCCCATTTTTCTGCTCAGCATTGCTCTAGTAGATGGCCTCTGCGGTGGCTCCACCCCTGCAGCAGGTCTCTGCCTGGGCCCCCAGGCTTTTCCATACCTCTGGAATCTGGGAGGAGGATGCCACGCCTCCACTGCTCTCACATCCTGCTGGCCTGCAGACTTAACCCAACTTGGACACCACTGAGGTTTCAGGCTTCAACTCTCCAGAGCTGCTGCATGAACTGCATTTGGGGCCACTTGAGGGAGGGCTGCTTCAGCCAGAGCAGCTGGGATGCTGGGAGCAGGTTCCCGAGGGCAGCTGCACCCCAGGTCTGTCCTCTGGGATAACTCAGTCCTTTTAGGCCTCAGGGTTTGTGATGGGTGGGGCACCCTTCCAGACTTCTCAAATGCCTTTAGGGCTTTTCTCTCATTGTCTTGGCAATTAGCATCTGGCTGCCTCACCACCAAGCTAATGTCTTTAGCAAACAGTTTATCTGCTTCACCCTTGCATTTTTCTCCTGCTTTCCACTTCTCTACCAGGCCAGGCTGCAAATTTTCCAAATCTTTACACTCTGCTTCTCTTCTAAATTCTGGCTTTACATCATGCCTTTGCCACCATAACTCAGAATAGACTGTTAAAGTAACCATGCAGCTTTGCTGCTTAGAAATTTCTGCCGCCAAAAATTCTGGTTCACAGCTCTTAAGTCCCACAATCCACAAAGTCCAAGGGCATGGACACAATGCAGCCAAGTTCCTTACTATCGTATAGAAAGGGTTATCTTTTGTCCAATTCCCGATAAGTTCCTCATTTCTAAGGCCTCATCATCCGCATGGCCTTTACTGTCCATACTTCTATCAGCATTCTGGTCACAACCATTTAACCAATTTCTAAAGTGTTCCAAACTTTCCTTCATCTTTTTGTCTTCTTCTTAGTCCTCCGAACTCCTCCAAACTTTGCCCATTACCCAGTTCCAAAGCTGCATCAACACTTTCAGGTATCTGTACAGCAACACACCACCCTTCAGTACCAATTTTCTATATTAGTCTATTTTGTGTTGCTATAACAGAAAAACCTGAGACTGGGTAATTTATAAAGAACAGAGGCTTATTTGGCTTACGATTCTGGGACAGCTGCATCTGGCAAGGGCCTCAGTCTGCTTCTACTCATGGCAGAAAGTGCAGGCAGCCAGTGGGTACAAGCAGATCACATGGTGAGAGGAGGCAAGAGAGAGGTGCCAGGGTCTTTTTAAACAACCAGCTCTCATGGGAACTAATAGAGGGAGAACTCACTCATCAATCCCCCCCTCCACCAGAGAGAGCTTTAATCCATTCATGAGGGATCCGCCCCCATGACTCAATCAGTTTCGAACACTGTCACACCAGGGATCAGATTTCCACGAGTTTTGGTGGGGACAACACATCCAAACTCCATCACCCAGTGTTCCCCTTGGTGGGCCCATCTCCCCCACTGCCTGTGCTGCAAACACTTCCCATGGAAC
Organism: Galeopterus variegatus; assembly: GCF_000696425.1. Classification (NCBI taxonomy): domain Eukaryota; kingdom Metazoa; phylum Chordata; class Mammalia; order Dermoptera; family Cynocephalidae; genus Galeopterus; species Galeopterus variegatus. The sequence goes on along the minus strand of NW_007727931.1, from coordinate 199,569 downwards.
GGGCTGTTCTCCAGTCCCTTGAGATGACTCACTGCCCTCTCAGTGGCTCCTTTTTTTCATTTGTTATGGCTCCTCGGTCCTATGTGGGTCCACAGGAACTCTATTAGTGGTACTGCTGGCCTGGAGGCCACCAAGGCCCTCTTCTCTCCTGATACCTCCAAGCAACTTCATCCAAAGGGCACAGCTGTGATTTTTGCTGGCTCCTGCTCCATGTGCTCAGCAGCTCCAGCCTGGAAATGGCCAGGATTCAAAACGGTTGGAATGGTTTTTTATTCTATCATCATGGCTTCTCCCACCTTCATGTATTCCATAGGTCTCTCCTCCTCTTCCCCAGCTTGGCTGTCATGGCTTTTTAATAGTTGTAAATTAGTTCATTTGTGGAGAGAGTGATGCTGGGGACCATCTATTCTTCCATCTTGACTGGAAGTCTCCTCAAGTCACCTCTCTCTTGCTACTTTCAAGATTCTCTCTTTGTTTTTGGTTTCCAACAATTTGACTATATTGTGTCTCCATGTAAATCTCTTTGAATTTATCCTGTTAGAATGCTATGTTTTTCATCCAATCTGGGAAAAATTTGGCCATTATTTCTTTAGTAGTCTTTCTGCCCCATTTCTTCTCTCCTCTCCCTCTGGGATTTCCATTATGCATATATGGGCATTTGTGATGATGTCCCACAGATCTCTTAAGCTCATTTTTCTTTATTCTTTTTTCTTTCTGATCCTCAGACTTGATAATCTTAATTGACTATTTACAAGTGTGCTGATTTTTCTTCTGCTTACTCACATCTGCTGTTGAACCCCTGGTGTTAATTGCTTCCTATTCACCTCACTGTTGAGGGAAAGACTCCCACATTAAGATAATGGTAATGGCCAAACGCATGACATCCAACACTAAGAAAATAAGAGTCATATGAGATTATTGTCACATGTACTCATAGCCTGGGTGAAAAGGATACCACATGCCAAACAGGGCCACATGGGAGTTGTATTCAGAAACACAGTAAACAAGTGGGGGCTGTGGAAGGTAGGCTTTGTAATTTCAAGAGGGCAGTGTGGCTCCTGGTTCCCACAGGAGGCTGTAATTGGCTTGTTTGAATAATTTGATAGGTTGGTGGAAAACTGAAACCTGCTACTCAGGGATAAGTGGGAACTGCACCTGATCCCCATTAAAAGAAAGGTAGTTTGGTAGGGGTACAAAGTTTCCTTTTGGAATGATTAAAATGTTCTAATATTGATTGTGGTGATAGTAGTATCAGAATTCTGTGAATGTACTAAAAACCATTGAATGGTACACTTTTAATGGATGCATTATATGGTATGTGAATTATATCTCAATAAAGCTTTTATATTAAAGATTCCTTCCATAACTAATGAGAGTTTATTCTAAGGTGACACAGAAAAGGAAAAAGCATGTTTCCAACTTGGTTTCTGGAAGGCCAGTTTTCACGGAGCAATGAAATACAAAGTCTTCATATTTATGACCCAGCAGCAGCAATCCTGGCTTAGTCATCTTCTCACTCCCTTTGAAATAGGAAACTGTTGTTCCCTACTTTGGTGAATCTAGCATTCAGGTGACTCAGTTTTTCCAGGTTTCTGCTTCACCTCTAACCTTGGCTTCTGCTTCTTTTTTCTTTTCTTTTTTTTTTTTTTTGAGAGTCTCAAATTCAAATTTGTTTGGATCCCATTATCCCTTTTTGGAAGAGTTCTCATACTAGTCCATTCAAAAGTCACTGATCTGGCTAATGTAATGTAGCTTTTAGGCATGGCACTTATACCTAACTTAATAAGCTGTGACAAAGGCAGTAATAAGTGTAAGGTAATATGCTGTAAAACATAAAACAAAGACAAACTCCTTTGCTGAACTGTAATTATACTACATAAACACTTTCATACCTTTCTTTTTTCTACTTCACAGCACCAAGTTTAAAAATGCATAGGACTCCAGAAACTATGGAGACAACAATGAAGTGATACATTTTTTTTAGTACTAAAGAAAAAGAACTATCAACCTGGAATTTTATATCCAGTAAAAATATCCTTCAGGAAAGAAAGAAAAATAAAAACACTCTCAGTTAAAAAAAAAATTAAGAATATGTGTAGCCAGGAGAACTATTCTAAAAGAACTACTAGAGGAAGTTCTTCAGACCACAAGGTAAATGATACCAGAAAGAAACTTGAAACATCAAGCATAAAGAAGGGAAAAAAAGCAAATACCTAGGTAAATATAATGTTTATTCTTCTCCTTTCAAGTTCTTTAATACATTTGCTATATGAAAGCAAAAATTATTATCTGCTAGCGGCTTTTGACATATTTAGGTACAATATGAAAGACAACTACACCATGTAAAGGAAAGGATAAACAGATCTACATTTTTTTTCCTTTTACATGTTGATAATACAGTTACACTCCAGTTAAAGTGGTAATACACTGGTTTGATGTAGACTGTAAAATCTAAGTATGTATTTTGTAATTCCCAGAAAAACCACTATACAAAGCGAAATAGAAAAACACTACAAAGATATAATTAAAATCCCAATAGAAAAATTAAAACAAAATAACAAACAGCATTCAAATATTCCAAAAGAAGGCAGGAAAAGTGAAACAGGATTAAAAAGTAGAGGGAACAAATAGAAAACAAATAATAAAGAGGTTTTCCTAAATCCAAACATATCAATAATTACATTAAGTATAAATGGTCTAATCAAACCAATTAAAGGGAAAGATTGCCAGAATGGATTAAAATGCATGAGTCAACTATATGTTGCCTACAAGAAATTTACTTCAAATACAGTGGCATAGGTAGGTTAAAAGTAAAAGGGCAGAAAAAGATATATCATACAAATACTAATCAGAGGACTGGCCCATGGCCCTTGAGAGAGTGTGGTGCTGCTAACACCAAGGCCACAGGTTCAGATCCCTATATAGGGATGGCTGGTTAGCTCACTTGGGTGAGCATGGTGCTGACACCATCAAGTCAAGGGTTAAGATCCCCTTACTGGTCATCTTAAAAGAAAAAATACTAATCAGGAAAAGCTCAATGGCTATATTAATATTGGATAAAGTAGACTTCAGAGCAAAGAAAATTAGCCAATAGAAAGGATATTACGTAATGTTAAATGGGTGAAGTCACTAAGAAGACATAACAATCCTAAATATGTATGCACCTAACAACAGAGCTTACAAGTACACAAAGCATAAATTGTTAAAACTAAAAGGAGAAATACACAAATTAAGTCACAGCTGGAGACTTTAACACCCCTTACTCAGTTATAGATAGAACCAGCAGAGAGAAAAGCAGAAAAGATATAGAAGAACTGAACATCATCATCAACCAAATGGAACTAATTGTCATTTACAGAACACTCCGTCCAACAACAGAAGAATATACATGCTTTTCAAGTGGACAAGAAATATTCACAAGATATACCATACTCTGGGTCCTAATGCAAACTAACAAATATAAAAGAATTAAAATCATGTTCTCAGACCATAATGGAGTTAAACTAGAAATCATAACAGATAAGTAAAAGAAAATCTCTAAATACTGGGAAATTAAATCACATAGTTCTAAGTAATTCACAGGTGTAAGAAAAAGTCTCAAGAGAAATTAGAAAATATTTTGAAATAAATAAAAATGAAATACATCGTATCAAAATTCAGACAGAAATTTTTAACATTAAGTGCTTATATCGGAAGAAGAAAGGTATTAAATCAATAATCTAATAATCTTCCACATTAAAAACTAGAAAAAGAAGAGCAAAATAAATCCAAAATAGATCTAAATTTAATGGAAGGAAGAAAATAATAAAAATAAGGGCAGAAATCAATGGAACAGAAAATAGAAAAACGATAAGACTAATCAGTGAAAAACAAAAGCTGGTTCTTTGAGAAGATCAATACAATTGATAAACTTCTTGCCAGAAAAGAAAAAAAAAATGAGTCAAGTTATCAATATTCCAAATGAAAAATAAAGGAATATTATAAACAACTTTATGCCAATAAATTTGACAACTTTCATGAAATGGACCAATTCTCTGAAAACCACAAGCTACCAAAACAAACCCAAGATGAAATAAGTAACGTGAATAGTCTTACAGCTATTAAATAAATTGAATTTGTAGTTAAAACCTTCCAGGAAAGAAATCTCCAGGCCCAAAAGATGAAGAGTTCTTAGACATAACAGCAAAATCATAATCTATAACAGAAAAAAAACTGATTAACTGGACTTCAAAATAAAAACTTTTGTTCCTTAAAAGACACTGAAACAGACTGGAAGAAAATATTTGTAAATCACCTATCTGACAAAGAACTTGTATCAAGAATATAAAAACGTCTTAAAACAACAATATGGGCATTCCGGTCAAGATGTCAGAATAGATGGTTCCCAGCGTCACTCTCTCCCCAAAATCAACCAATTTACAACTATAAAAATGTAACATCAGCCAAACTGGGGCCACTGGAGCTCAGGAGAAGAGGAGGAGAAATGTACAGAGTTAATGAAGGTGGGAGAAGCCACGATGAGAGAAAGAAAAAACTGCTCTGAGCATTTGGGGCTGCGGCCACTTTAATGCTGGAGCTGCTGAGTGCATGGAGCAGGAACCAGCAGAAGCCACAGCTGTGCCCCTCAGATGGAGTTACCTGGAAATGGCAGGGGAGAAGAGGACCTTGGTGGCCCCCAGGACAGCAAGACCACTATTAGGGTTCCCACGGACCCACGCAGGAGTGAGGAGCCAGAACAACTGAAAAAAGGGAGCCTGGGGGATATGGGTCCACCAGGAGAATACTGGGACACAGCAAGGACAGCTGACCTGCTCCCCCAATCAGCGGAGGACCTGCCCCCTAATCAGCACAGGACCACTCAGAGGAGACTGGTCAGGAATGCAGAATTGCATGGGGTGAAGTCTGATGAAAAAACTCAGGCCTGGATCAGAGTTTCTACACGACCCAGATCCACCGGGTCTCTGGAGAGCTGGAAGTACCTATAAGGTCAACCATTAAACCCTGAGCTGCACAGAAAGCCTTCCCTAGGGAAACAGCAGCAAAGCAGCAATTTAGCTCAACCACAGAGCTCAAGTACTGGTTTCCACAAGAAGTTCTCCCATTTTAAAAGTAAGCAAAGGACAAAAAATTAGTTCTGGCTCAGGCACGCCACCAGCGGCTTGGGGCCTGCTGGGAACCAGAGGCTTGGAGCCGGGAAGCAGACCCCACTCCCAGATCCAGGCATACTGCACCAGCGCCTCTGGGTCTGCCCGGGGACCTGAGGCATGGAGAAGCGGACCGGACCCCCCTCCCACATCCAGGCACACTGCACCAGCACCTCAGGGCCTGCCCAGGAACCCAAGGTGTGGATCGAAGGACCAGACCCCATTCCTACAACCAGGCACACTACGCCAGCACCTCAGGGCCCACCCAGAGACCTGAGGCATTGAGAAGGTGACTGGACCCCACTCCCACATCCAGGCACACCACCAGTGCCTTGGGGCCCCGCCCAGGGGCCGAGGGTATGGAGCTGGGAAGTGGACCTCCCTGCCACAACCAGCACACCGTACCAGAACTTGGGGTCTGCCCGGGAACCAAAGGCATGGATCCAGGGACCAGACTCACCCCACAACCAGGCACACTGCCAGCACCATGGAGCATGCCAAAAATATCACCTCCATGTGGACGGCCCACCACAGCCACCACAATAACCATGGCTGCTGCGAAAGCAGCTAGACACCACAACCACCACACAGATGGTCTGCCAATCACTAGAGTGCATTGACACAAGGAGAGTCACCTGCAGAGATAAAGAAAAGACAAGGATGTCTCTCTCCACAAAGACCATTCAGAGTGACAGAAGAAGCATCTGCTCTATGATAATATTGGGGGACCTGATCACACCTCTCAGCATTGGACAGATCATCTAGGCAACAAATCAACAGAGTAACCATTATTCTTTCAGAAGGAGAGAAGAAATCTAGGGTAATTGGGGGGGGGATGGGGAGAGATTGGACAAGGGGCTTAAAGAATAATTATGATTTGTAACAATATATATGCTAGTAATATTGATTTGATCAACATATCTCAATGTTGAACCCCCAAAATATGTATAATCAATTTTGATTCAATAAATAAAATAAATTAAAAAATAATAATAAGAAGAAGAAAACAGCCCAATTAAAATATGGGCAATGGACTTGAAGAGACACTTCACTGAAGAGGATATAAGGATGACAAATAACATGGGAAGACGTTCGACATCATTTGCCATTAGGGAATGCAAATTAAACCATGGTAAGATACCATTATACACTTATTAGACTGGCTAAAACTTGACAATACCAAGTGCTCACAAGAAAATAAGCACAGGGTCCTATCACACATTGCTGGTGGACATACAAAAGGTACAGCCACTCCAAAATATGGTTTGGGACTTTCTTACAAAGTTAAACATTCATTTACTATATAACCCAACAATCTCACTCATGAGTTATCTACCCTAGAGAAATAAAAGCTCCTGTTCAACGAAAACCTGTACACAAATGTCCATTGCAGATTTATTTGTAATAGACCCAAACTGGAAACAACCCAAAAAAACAACCCTTGAAGGGGATGATGGATAAACAAACTGTGGTACATACATACAATGGAACACAGTGATAAAAACAATGAACCATTGATACATGCAACAACGTGGCTGAATCTTAAGACATTAAGCTGGTAAAAGAATCCAGTCTCAAGAGGTTGTATACTATTATGATTCCATTTATATGATATTCTCAAAAACACAAAGCTATAGTGATAGAGAACAGCTCAGTAGCTGCCAAGAGTTATGGTTGGGGGAGACTGAGATTATAAAGGGTTAGCACAAGGGAGTTTTTTGGAGTGATGGAACTGTTCTTTATCCTGATTATGATGGTGGTTACACAAATCTATATATGTGTTAAAATGCAAAGAACTATACACCAAAAGAAAAAAATCAATTTTGCTGTATCTAAAATATAAAATGAAATGGACTTAGGATATTAATAAGCAAGTTATAGAAAAAAATTGCAAATATCTAACAGAGAAAAGATTCTCAAACGTATTATTAATCAAAGATATGCAAATTTAGAACACCAACAAGATATTGTTCACTCATCAGATTGGCAAAAATGGCAAAGACTGATAATATCTAGTGGTGGTAAGGATGTGGGGAACTAAGCAGCCTCATATGCTGAGGTGAATATGTACACTGGTAGAGCCCTTTTAGAGGGCATTCTGATGGCATCTTGAAGAATATGCATATATCCTCTAAACCAGATCGTACAATTCCTTTATGCAATCCCAGGACTTACCGCAGTACCTAGTGTATAAACAATTAATAAATCTGTGCTAAATGGATGAAAGAAGGCAGCATACAGAGTAGACATACATTAGTGATAATGGAGCCTATTGGGTAAGGTTTCCTGGAATAGAGAGTCTAAGCTGAACCTCCAGAAATGGCTAGGGTTGAATCAGTAAAGAGAAAAAGAAATGGATATTCTAGGACAAAGAAAAGCTGAGGCACAGTGACTCAAGAAGCAGAATAAATATGGCAAATTGGTATCAGCCAGGCTTCAATGAAAGTGAACAGTGGGTAGCTGCAGAGTAAGAAATGGAAATTTCTTCACAAGGTAAGGTCCCCCTCTTTCTTTAGGGCCCAAATTAGATTCTACCTCCCCTAAAAAAACTCTCCTATACCCAGAATTAAGTGCCTGCTCCATTGCCCTTCCACAGTCACTGAGAGAAACCTCTTTATCAGTGGTTCTCAAAGTTTATCCTGTATGAGAATCACCTGGAGCATTTATTAAAACATAGATTGCTGGCTCCACCCCCGGAGTTTCTGATTCAGTATATCTGGGGACCCCAACTTCAGAATTACTGCTCTAGCCAGTGTGGCCTCCTCTGAGTTGCTAAACTACCATTGTACTGAGCAGCTGTTATTTTTGCTCTCCCAGCATTTGTTCCCCATTCTCCCTATAACCAACCCCTTTTCCAGAGCGGAACTGCTTTCAAGTAGTTTAGGTGTACCTGAATTTCCTCCCCTGACCACAGGAGACACAAGACTCACACCTCACCAATCAGAACATTCCATTCCCATGGCTACAGTATTCAGGAATGAGGATGTAGCCAACGAGAATCCTCCCTGGGATTTTTCTGCCAGAGTTATCAGAGAAGATGCTCCCTTTCTGCTAAGGTTGCTAAGCTCATAAGATATCAGTCTGAGACTGCTGGTGGCCATCATGACTACCAAATGTAGAAAGTTAGAGAGAAAGAGACCTGGATGATATCACTTGAGCCCTTAGATCCAACATGCCCAAAGCCAGACTCTCCCATAGTCTTTTTGGTTCCATGTAATCCCACTATGTTTAAGCCAGTTTGAGTTGGGTATTTGTTACTTGTAAACCAGAGTCCTGACTAATATACAAATTGATTACACAAAGGGAGAGGGGTGGCAATGATAGATCTTAAAATATGTGATGCCATGAGGCTCCCTCCATCCCTAGCTGAGAAGGAACCATCCTTATTCTGAGGTTATAAAGGAGCTTGCTAAACTGTTGTAACTTGGTGCATGACAACTGCAATAGGCTAAAAAAAACAAACAAAACACAAAACACAAATGGTGTAACTTGAGACGCTTTGTGCCTACCAAACCTAAAGCTTCAGAGGCTTTTAGAAATATTTTAGTTGTGAACACATGACATAAGTTGGTCCAATAAGACTAAAGGAAAAAATCTGTACCTCATTTTATTGGAGAGCAGCTCCCTGACTTTGCACCAAGACATCATCAAGGAAGTCTTTGTTCTCTACAGCTATTAGCAGCTACCCTGCAACCACAGTAGCCAGGCTTAGACGAATCCTCCATTGAGAATAGCAGGATGAAGAGAGGTATGAAACTGGGTCCATAATGACATAATTGAGCCATTGCTGATCTTCTCCAGTTTGAAGCCCATCCCACCTCTAGACTTACTTTTATAGAAGACAATAAATTTGTCTGAATTAGAGTTTTCTGTAACTGTGAGTCAAAAAGTATCCTAACTCATACTATTGGCTATTTCTGACATCTAATTCTTGCAAGAAAGAACAAGCTTCAGTTCAAGATGGTCTTTCTGAAAGCAAAGAGAAAAGACCATGGAGACTTGCAAAGAGGTACCTTCCTTGTCTACAAACAGTAATCCCCAAACAGATGTCAGATGATGACTAGCTTTGCTTGGGTGCAAAAGCCAAGATTTCTGCCAATCTAAATTAAAGAAAGAGACGCCCTGGGAGATATGATCAGGATCTAGGAAGACCCAAAGAACTAGGACAGCTTGAGGGGCCACAGCCCTTCCTGCCTCCTCCCACTCCACCGCAGACTACTCTCAGTTGAGCAAAGTTAAATATGAAAAGGTAACAAACCATTCTCTGGAACGCAGATTGAGGACAAGTGTCGGGTCCGCCGCCGGCTGACCCGAACAGCCCTAGCCTCGTTCCTTTTGGTGGGCGAGCAAATGGCCCGGGATTCCTCTTTCCCTCCTGTCCCCTTTGGAAGGAGACGGGGGAAGAGAGCCGTGAAGAGAGGTGAGCACACCGCCAGCCCCAAACAGCCCGGTTAAGGGACACTCAGACGCGGTGGGGGTTCCTCGAGCAGTTCCCTTTATTATCACACAAGCACTTGCTTTTAAAAGCAAATGGGGAGGGCCGAGCCCATGGCGCACTCAGGAGAGTGCAGCGCTGGGAGCACAGCAGCGCTCCCGCCACGGGTTCGGATCCTATATGGGGATGACCGGTGTGCTCACAGCGCTGAGCGCGGTGTGGCTGGTCTCAAAAAGGACAAAAAAAATAAAATAATAAAATAAAGGCAAATGGGGAAGGGAGGTTTCTTACATAATCCTATCAGCTTAAAGGTCAAGGGCATGCATCTTCTCTCAATGCCTAGCTATTGCAATCACGCAGTGTTCATGAGCACGGAAGCACGTATTTGGCCAATAAGGGCTAAGGCAAGGTTCCCACAGACACTCCCACCCTACTTCCTCCCTGTGCCGTTTTAGGCTGCCACGTTTTTTTTTTTGTTTGTTTGTTTGTTTTTAAAAGATGACCGGTAAGGGGATCTCAACCCTTGGCTTGGTGTTGTCAGCACCACGCTCAGCCAGTGAGCAAACCGGCCATCCCTATATAGGATCCGAACCCGTGGCCTTGGTGTTATCAGCACCGCACTCTACCGAGTGAGCCATGGGCTGGCCTAGGCTGCCACGTTAATACGCCCTTGTGGGCCCATAATGGTGCCACTTGTAATGTCACTTAAGGTGGTATTAGTTTTTAAGGCCCGACAGACAAGAGGCAGATAAGCTGTGCCTTCTCACCTCAAAGATGCCCCAAGACAGGCCAAGACTGAAGCAGTTAAATTGCGTGGAAGAGCTAAACAGAGAAAGAGGACTATTTCTAAGGAACAAAATGAGCACTCACTCAATATTGATAGGGATGCAATCTTTCTGGAAGGCAATTTAGCTTAACCTTTTAAAAATGTCCCTACCCTGGATATAGCAATTCTATGTCTAGGAATTTACCCTAAAGAAATGAAGATTTAACTACAGATATGCTTACCATGGTATTTAAAATGGCCAATAACTGGAAACAATTTGAATGCCCCCAAATTGGCAAAGTTATGTCTTTCATTTCACAAATATTTTTTAAGTGTCCTCTATATATATCAGGCAATGCACTAAGCATTGACAATACAATGGTAAGCAAAATCAGACATGGTATGTGTCTGTTATCATTACACATCAAATTAAGTGCAAAAACTGAGAATAAATGTTCAGAAACTTTTATACCAATTTGACAGAGAAGTTTCATGTCTGTTAATTCTCATAATAAAAAATTGAGGCCTGTATTTTGTATAGCTTTGTATTTTATTTCATTTCTTCTAGTGATTTATTTTTATTGTATTTTACAAAAATATTGGTCTGTGACAGATTGGAAATTTTAAGTGACTGGTCCTTCACCACAGACACTTTGAGAAGCCCTGGTGTAGATGGGGACCTGACTGGTCCAAGATCATAGAATAGCCAGGGATGTCGGCAGTGAAGACGCTAAGAAATGCAAAGCCTTAAGATATTTAGGAGGAAAACTTGGTATGATAAGGTAATGCAGTAGATATGGGGGAGAGGTGAAGGATGTGTCCATGGTGATTCCTAAGTTAATGGCTTACTCAGTGGGACAGATGATAGTGCCATTCTCTTAAGAGGGAACACTGGAAGACTGCCAGATTTTGGGGGGTGGGGAAGATTCATTAGTTCTGTCTTGCTTGGATATGTAGAGATTGAGGTGTCTTTGACAAAAGCAAGTGGAAATGCTAAGTAGCCAGTTAGGTATATAGGCTGTAGCTCAGAAGAGGCTTATGAGCCAGAGAAGCAAGCTTGGAAGTCACTAGCAAGTATCTAATAATTGAAACTGTGAGCCATCAATGAGATTACCTGGGGAGATTATACTGAGTGAGAAGAGAGATGGTCAAGGCCACATGTTGAGAAGAGGCAAGAGTTAATGACAATGAAGAAAAGGATGAGCTTGCAGGAACAAATGAGAATAAGCCACACAATTGTTTTATATGATAAAATGTTATAATAGATATTAATGATATAATAGAATGTTATTCCATATAGGGCCGGTCTGTGGCTCACTTGGGTGAGCGTGGTGCTGACAACACCAAGTCAAGGGTTAAGATCCCCTTACCGGTCATCTTTTAAAAAAAAAAAAAGAATGTTATTTCACAATTAAATTAGTTTAGATTTGTAAGATTAACTAAAAAAGTTTAGAGTATGTATGGTACGTTTCCATTTCTAAACAGCAAAATATGTATGTAATCATATATCCAAAAGTATATATCATAAAAAGTCTGGTGTTAACGGGGGAGAGATTGAGGAGATTTTACCCCCCTTATTTTTATTTCTACTTTCTCATTTTTCTACAACGACCACATTTTTTTCCTTGTGGCAAAAGCAAACTTTTAAAAACTTATGTGCAGGTCAGGATATAGTTCTCAGATTTTAAATTTTACCTGAAACACAGAAAGTAAAGAAAACTATGACCTTGGAACCCCAGGGCAGAGGTGGCTCCCCGGGGTCATTTATTTTCCCAGTAACTGTGGGAACCACAGGAGAAGACCCCATTGCAAATAAACCAAAAATATCTCTCAAAAACAAACAAAAAAACAAAGAAAAAAGTACAGAAAATAAGAGCCTTCCAGTTTTGACTAAAGATTGCCAAAGTCACGTAAGGATTCATTGAAAATGCAATCTCTCGGGCCGGCCCAGTGGCGCACTGCTACAGTGTGCTGCTTGGGAGCGCGGCAGCACTCCCGCCGAGAGTTCGGATCCCACATACAGACCGGTTCCCGCTCACTGGCTGAGCGAGGTGCAGGCGCAACACCGAGGGTTGCGATCCCGTTGCCGGTCCCAGTCCGGTACGGGCGTGACACTGAGGGTTGCGATCCGTTGCCGGACACGAAAAAAGACAAAAAGGAAAAAAGAAAATGCAATCTCTCAGGGATGCTAAATTTGTACTTTTTTCTGGCCCTGCTCCTATCTCCACCACATATTACCATCAAGGAAAAAAACAATTTACAAACAAAAAAAAAAATCACAAAATCAGAAAGTGTGAAAACTATTATTGCAGAATAAATGGATCTAGGAAAACTTGTAGCTGATATTACAAAAGATTAGTTCCCTTATACAGCACCTATAAGTCAATAAGGAAAAAAATAACTCAATAGTAAAATGGGTAAAGGATAAAACAAAGAAAGAAGTACAAATGGCTGTTAAGCATATGAAAAAATTCCCAACTTCTCTGATAAGGTGCTATGTTTATAGATAAGAACATTCAATATCATAAATATATCAATTCTCCCCTAAACACATGTATAAATTCAATGGAATTTTAATCAAAACCTCAACTAGGCATTTTTTTGGAATTTGACAAACTAATTCTAAAACCTGTAAGGAAGAATGATGGACCAAGAATAGACAAGACTCTCCTGTGGAAGAAGAATAAGAAGGGAAGAATTGTCCCACCAGACGTCAAGAGACATTAAAAGTTATAATGTAGAAGAAAGCGTGGCATTGTACCAAAAAGACCAAAAGTAATGGAACAGAAAAGAGAGCTCAGAAGAGACCTCAGCATTTATGGAAACTTGACATGTGGTGGTGCCTTAGGCTGCTATATAACAAAATACCATCGACTGGGTGACTTAAACAATTGACATTCTTTCTCACAGTTCTGGAAGGTGGGAAGTCCTAACTCAAGGTGCAAATGTGGTCCCTGGTGAGGGCTCTCTGCCTGGACTACAGATGGCAGCCTTCTTGCTGTGTCCCCACATGACAGCTATGGAGAGGGCTCAGGTTGGTCTCTTCTTCCTCTTATGAGAGCATTAATCCCATCATGGGGGCTCCACCCTCAAGACCTCATTTAAACCTACTTACTTCCCTAAGGCTTCACCTCCAAATACCATCACTTTGTGGACTAGGGCTTCAACATATGAACTTGAGGGGGAGGGGGTCACCAATATTCAGTCCCCAGCAGGTGGCACTGCAGATAAGTGGGAAAGGATGGACTTGTGTGTGAGTGGTAGTGTTAGTACAACTGTGTCCCTGTATGAAAAAAAAGTGGACTCCTATCTCACACCATATCCCAAAATTCATTCCAAGCAGATTAAATGCTTGAAAGTGAAAAGCAAAGCTTTTAAAACTTTTACCAAAAAAAAATAAGAAAAAGTCTTTATGACCTTGGGGTAGGAAAGAATTGCTCACACAACACTCAAATTACACAAAGCATAAAAGGAAATATCAAGGAACTTCACCATTTAGAATTAAAGTTGTTTACAAAAGATACCAAAATCTTAAAAAAGGAAAGATAAAAGTAAAGTCGCAAAGGAGAACATTTATCATACAAGTAATTAACAAAGCATTATAGTCTGAATTTATAAAGAACTCCTAGAAATCAATAAGACAGAATTAAACAATCAAATAGAAAAATGAGAAAAATATTTGACCAGGCATCTCACAGATGAGAAAATACAAACGGCCAATAAAAATATACTCCATCTCATTGATAACAAAGAAAATGAAAATGAAACCACAGAGATACTCATTCAATCCAGTCAACAAATATTTATTAAATTCTACTACAGAAAGGTACTGCCCTAGGGTTTTTCCAATTGTATTATCTTTCTGCTGAGGACTTCAAATGGCATCATATGGTTAATGTATCATCAATGTATACCTCTAGAAGCAACAGAATGTTCTTGCCTCATTTTACAGAGGAATAGTTGAAAATCCAAGGCTAAACTCTCAGCTCTGTGGTACAAAAGGGTGACTTGTTTACAGTCCGCACAACAGTGAACAAGACATGCAAAACTCCCCATCCTTAAAGAGCTCAGGTTCCAGTGGGGAAGAGCAATGGTAATGAGTGCTCTGGAAAAAATAAAGGAGTGGGGCCGGCCCGGTGGCGCACTGGATAAGTGCGCCGCTTGGGAAGCGCGGCGGCGCTCCCGCCCGAGGGTTCGGATCCCACATACAGACCGGTTCCCGCTCATTGGCTGAGCGAGGCGCCGAGGGTTGCGATCCCGTTGCCGGTCCCGGTCCGGTACGGGGGCGACACTGAGGGTTGCGATCCGTTGCCGGACACGGAAAAAGACAAAAGACAAAAAATAAAAATAAAAAATAAAAAAAAATAAAGGAGTGAAAGGTTAGGGAGTGGGAGACAGGCATGTCAGATTTTAAAAGGGACAGATAGGGAAAGCATCACAGAGAACTTGACAATTGAGCAAAGGCCTGAAGGAGGTGAAAGAGCAAACCGTGGGAGATATCAGGGAAAGAACAGTCCAGGCAGAGGAAAGAGCAAGTGCAAAGGTCCTGAGGAACACTAAGGAGGCAGGAGAGATTGGAGCAGAGACCGTTTTGCACATACCAGGCAAAAACCAAAATGCCAACTATTGGTGAGGATATGGAGCAACATTAACTCTTATACACTGCTGGCAGGAAGGTACGTTAATAATGATCACCTTGGAAAACTATTTGTGGTGTTGCAGCATTACCCTCCTTCCTAGGTAGGTAAGTATCCTAGAAAAACTCTTGAACATGTACCAGGAAATAGGTACAAAATGTTCATAGCAGCACTGTTTTTTTTAATAGTGAACTTATTAAATTCTTGATTTTAATACCATTTTTAATTGACATGAGGAGCAAAATAAATGGTATATTCACAGAACAGAATACCATATACATAATCTAGCTAAATATGTCTACATGGATGAACGTCAAGAATATGATGTTGACTTTAAAAAAAGCCAAGTTCCAGAATACCTATAATATGAATCCATTCACGTAAAGTTTTCAAACATGCATATCTAAGCAATACAATGAATGAATATGTCCATAGTGGTAATGTTACAGAAAAAGTTGTCAAGAAAACACAGACACTCAGAGAGATGGAGTACTCAGAATGATTTATTACACTAGAGGTCCCAAGTGAACTCCCATTCTGAATTCCTGGGCCCCCAAGTACAGGGAGAGCTAGGGTTATTTACCTTTCTTGAACAAGCATGCAAGCTTTTTTTTGGCTCTGTCTGTATCCAGGCAGAGTCACCCAAGCTGGGGGGGCTTCATTAAACAGGTGAGAAGCTTCATAGTATGGATAAGGGGGCTTCATCAAATGGGGTTACAACGGCAGGAAATGTGGTTAAGTGGCTTTCTGCAAACCAAGCTGTCAGCTTCTCACTACAGACAGGCTCTAACCACAGAGTCACTGAAGAGCTTCTCACACACACAGGCCAAGCTGCCAGGCTCTAACCGCAGAGTCACAGAAGCCAGAGATACAATTAACTGTTAACCCTTAACACACTCTTAGGTGTCCCTTACAAGCAAGTACATTTTAGCTGTAAAGTTAAACAAGGCAGGGGGCGCTTAGAAATTTAAATTTTGTTAAGTCTTCTATAGTAAGAGAGTTTTTAATGTAAGAGAATAAGAAATCAAAAAGTCAGATTGGTTAAAGTTCAGGGAGGGGCATGGGATCAGTAGGGGTATGTGGGGCTTCAAAAATATTACTAACGTTCTGTTTCTTCAACTGAGTGGTAAGTACCTGGCATTCATCTTATTTTCATAATTTTATCTTACAAATATCTCACATTTCCTTTTGGATACTTGAAGTATTTTATTTACAGTTTTGTTTTCCAAAGAACGAATGTACAGGTTTTAACTTCATTAGCAGAGAGTTTTAATATGATCCTAAAATGGTTAAATAAGTAAGGCATAGTATCCTTTAAAAAAAAAATCTCAATTATTGAAAAGGTCTTTCCGGGCCGGCCTGGTGGCGCACTGCTACAGTGCGCCGCTTGGGAGTGTGGTGGCGCTCCTGCCGAGGGTTCAGATCCCACATACAGACCGGTTCCCGCTCACTGGCTGAGCGAGGTGCAGGTGCAACACCGAGGGTTGCGATCCCGTTGCCGGTCCCGGTCCGGTACGGGCGCGACACTGAGGGTTGCGATCCGTTGCCGGACACGAAAAAAGACAAAAAGGAAAAAAAAAAAAGAAAAGGTCTTTCATTCACACACACACACACACACACACACACAGAAAACATCTATAGAACAAAAATACATCCTGCCTTAATCTGTTTTTTTTTTCTTGTCTCCCTTTCTGAGAACATAACAATTCTATACCTTTTAATAAAAGTCCTTTACATAAATAAACAAAATCCCTTTCATTTTCTCTTCAGTGACTACTCTAGGAGTAGGAAATAAGGAAACATAACTAATGGGAAAAAAAGCTATTAAATACTACCTAAAACCAAAAAAAAAAAAAACTAAATTTGATTAAGAAAATTTTTTTGCAAGACAAAAACAAGCAGTTCATTCATCTCCTTAAAAAACAAGAAAACTTCATAAATAAATAGAAAACATTTTAAAATTTAATTCTGTAAAATGCTAACATTTTTATATGCCAGGCATTGTTCTAAGTGCTTTTACATTTATCGATTCATTTAATCCTGAAAATAATCCAACAAAGCAGGCACTGTTATTATCTCCATTTTATACAAAAAGAAACGGAGTCACAGAGTTAAGTGCTGTGCTGAATGCCACACAGTTAATAACTGGTAGTCTTTATGTGTATTAAAGGAATGGACCTCCAGAATCCATGCCATTAACCACTACGTTATATTGCCTTCCTCATATTATTTTTTCTTTTCCTCTTTTTATTTATTATTATTTTTATCTTAATTTATCAATATACCATATAGTTGATTTTTGTGTCCCTTTACCGATTCCTCCCTCCCCTCTCCTTTTCCCCTCTCCTTCTCCCCCTCCCCGCATCAACATCATATCTGATCACTGGTCTTAATTTTTTTTTTCTTTTTCTTAGTCACATAGAAAACATGGACCATTGATATTTTTATTACTGTGCATCAACGAAATATTGGGAAGGTGGTGGATTTATGCATTCCAATCACAGAATTCAAGAATGTGCTGTTTCTTTTTTGTTGTTCTGTTATTATTTTTTAAAGGGAAATTTATTTATTTATTTATTTATTTTTGGTGTTTTTATTTTTTATTTTTTATTTTTCGTTAAATTTTTATTTCGTCAATATATACTGTATATGATTATTATGGCCCATCACCGACACCTCCCTCCCTCCTCCCTCTCTCCCCTCCCCCCCAAGAATGTCCTTTCCGTTTGCTTGTTGTAACAACTTCAAAAAAGTATAGTTGTTATATCTTCTTCCCCACCCCC
>NW_007727931.1:178205-178533 GCF_000696425.1 Galeopterus variegatus | reverse complement strand
GTCCTGACTCTCCGACTGCCGGGAGTGCGCTCCTCGGGGGAGGGTCCCTCAGCACACAATTCCTCATTGACTTTCCACGGCACGGGTCAGCCCTTTTGGAGGGCTGACTAGTAAACTTCAATGTAGCTCGAGGGGTCTCCGGGCTCCCCTCTCCCCACCAGAAATCAGTTTGGGGCTCTTCCAAACTGAGGTCCCCAGAGATGGAATCTGCCTCTCGGGAAGAGGGAGCTTATCTGGGGCTGACGCCCAGGGTGTGGCGGAGAGACGATCTGGGCGGGCTCCTCTTCCCTTCCCCCCCCGACGCCGGCCGGGGGCTGCCCACGCCACC
>NW_007727931.1:177946-178185 GCF_000696425.1 Galeopterus variegatus | reverse complement strand
ATTGTAGGTCAGTCCACAGGCCCCGGGGTGCCCCGTGTCGAGGTAAGCAAATAGCACGTCTCAGTGTGGAGCCACACCAAACAGAGTTGGCTGGCCTGCCCTCACTATGCCCGCCTTCTCCGCCCCCACCCGAGAAAATGGAGGCAGCTTTGTTGTGGGCGCCTAGCCTGGTGTGGTGGGCGGGGGCCAGGCAGGCAGGGAGCAGTCGGGCTTTGCCCCGCAAGTGGCGCTGGGCGGGG
>NW_007727931.1:164235-177618 GCF_000696425.1 Galeopterus variegatus | reverse complement strand
GATCGCTTGTTCCCTCTGCCGGGCTTGGGTGCTCTCAGGAGTCCTCCTCTGTGTCGGCCCCAAAACCTGGAACTTGCTGCCGCTTGTTTGTCGATGTAGGATCGTTGTTGAAAGAATTATTCGCCTTTTGTTGCTCTTGGAAATGCAATCAATACTCTGGTATCACAGCGCACAGCTCTCAGGATTGCGCTGTCTCCTGTCATGGCCGCTCCAGACCCGTCGCCATCTTAGTCTAGTTTTGGAGGCTGGGAAATCCAAAGTCCAGGGAATATCTTTGATGAAGGCTTTCCTTGCTGATGGCTTCATCAGTACAGGGTATCACTTTGTGAGATGGCAGAAGCAGGGCCAGAAAGACCTTCTGCTTTTGGGTCGACCTTCTTCTGGGAGGCTATTCTCATCCGCATTAGACAGATCATGGAATTATCATGGGATCCAAATTGGATCTGGTTTCTTCTACTTAGCTGTCGTAACACTTTTGTATTCTTTGAAGTGTCTCAAAATTATACCGTTAATTTCTAAGGGTGCTGCAAGAGGCGGCTCCTCTGCGCTGGCAGCTCAGTGGGGAGGGCTCACTGGTCTTAATTAGTTCAAGGAATTGTTGTGATTGTTTTGTCTTCTTCCCCGCTCCCCACCCCACACCGTTTGTTTGTATATTGCAGCCTTTATGGAAAATGGTATGGAGGTTCCTCAAACAATTACAGATAGATCTACCATATGACCCAGCTATCCCACTGCTGGGAATATACCCAGAGGAATGGAAATCATCATGCCGAAGGGATACCTGTACTCCCATGTTTATTGTAGCTCTATTTATGATAGACAAGAGTTGGAACCAGCCCAAATGTCCATGATCAGATAAGTGGATAAGGAAACTGTGGTACATCTACACAATGGAATACTACTCCGCTATAAAAAAGAATGAAATACTACCATTCGCAGCAACATGGATGGACTTAGAAAAAATCATATTGAGTGAAATAAGTCAGGCACAAAAAGAGAAATACCACATGTTCTCACTTATTTATGGGAGCCTTCCTCATATTATGAAGTCTTGGTGGAAGGGGACAGAGGGCAAAAAAGAGAAAAGGAGAGCAGAAAGCTAAGGAGGCAATGTGGGCGTCTGCTAGAGCTTGACAAATATCTATCTAACTCATTTCCCAATATTGCTCTTTAACAGGTATGAAATCTTTCGCCTAAACAAGGAACGAGCATTGCAAAAACTTCCCAGAGCAAGTATTCTGATCATTCCATAAGTTCTGAAATACAAATATTCTTAAACTTCTCTTCATTTTCATCAGGGATCATCTGATCTCTTCCAAACCTAGTTTAAAAAAGAGATATAGTAGAGTTCTATCGCCATCTTGTGTTCTTTTATGATATTGCTACTGAAAACTTCAAAAGATCCTGAGCGGGGCTCCAGGTAAAATGCCAATGCCAGTCTTAGGGCTCATATTTTTCCTGCTTTTGCTAATTTTGGTCACTTTTTATGGGCTTCTGAATTTATCTGCATATTTTTAAAAGCATGGTGACCACATTGGGCACAATCCAGTCTATTATTGAAGTACTAAACCAAGGCTGGCCATGCCCAAAACCTTTCTGTCCCGCCAAGTGCCTGCTGAGGCAGTCTGTGACTTTTCACATTTTATAACAGCATCAATAGTTTTTATACTGAGTTCATTCTGGGTTCCTTTAGTCTAATGGAGTAATACATTAACTCAAATTGGAATTCTTAAGTTAATCATTGTCCTATTTCCTCAGCTCAGGGCCAGTCTCACTTCTCAGCAGTGCTTCCTTTTCCCCTTCTGTGGGAGGGAGAAGGGACAGGCTGGCACTGGGGGATAAGGCAAGTGCAGATCCAGGTGAATACTGCAGGGTAAGGGTGAAGCTCATAGGTCCTTCATGAACATGTCCATTTCCTGGCAGCTTCTAGTGTTGGCAACTGAGAACCCAACTTCAACTCCAAATAGAACTTAAGTGCAACCAGTTTACCTGCTTTTCTGTCTTGCTTATGGTCAAAGTCATCATTGACAATCCCTTAAATTCCTTATGCAACCAGTATTAAAGCACAGATTGCCAGTTCTTCTAATTCTTCACACAACTTTCTCTATGGCCCTAAATTATTTCATCAATTTTTTTCTCTAGTGTTTTCAACCTCAATCCCACCCCACCCACTGATGTTTGAAGATTTGTAGGAGCAGTTTTTGTGCAACCCAGTAAGTCAGGAGCTACACTGGCATTTAATGGTTGAGGGCCAGACATACCAAAAATCCTGCAGTGTGTAAGAAACTCTCTTAAAAAAACACTGTGCTATGCAATAGAAAACCACTACTATTCACTTGTCTGGTGTCTTGAATTATGCATAACTCTTCTTTATAAATGGCCAGTAACATACTTAAAATTACTCACATACTATTTCCATAGACCGTTACAGGATAGACTACATACTCACAAAGTAGAAAAAAGGCCAATAGTGTCCTCTGCTTCTGTTTAATAATATATATTTCTCTTCTTTTTACCTACATGAATTAATTGATTTTGAGTAACTTAAATGAATATATGGTGAGAGTCCACTGTATCTATTCTCCTTCCCTTTTCGTCAAGTAACTTTCTTTTTTTCTTTCTTTCTTTCTTTCTTTTTTTTTGGTGGTTGGCCATTATAAGGACTCCTACCCTTTTTAAAAGGCATTGTTCTTCACCTTGTTTTTTGACTTAATAATAATAATTCTTTGAGATTGTTCTATATTAGTACAAAGAACTCTCCCTCATTCTTTGTAATGACTACAGAATATCTCCTTTTGTGTAGATATCCTAGAATTTACTTAACCAGACTTTGTTGAAGGATTTAAAGCCAAAGAGTACAAACAAAAACAAATTAGAGATGATGAATCAAGGAAAAAAAAAAAAAAAAAAAAGCAATAAAGCCAAAGAGTAACATGATAAGATGCCCATTTACATCTTTCTGGCTATATGGCAGAGAATAGCTTAAAGGTTTTCAATAGTTTAAGTGAGAACACCAATGGGAGGATACTTGGTGAGCAATGACTTCTTTTTACTGTTGTTTTCTAATATTCCCCAGCAAGGCTAAGTCTTCACGGATAGAAGGAAGGAAGGAAAAAAGGAAGGAAGGCAGGAAGACATGCAGGCAAAGCTCTTTGAGAAATATGACATGCACAGAGAGAAAAAAGACGAAACAAAAATGTGTAGCTTAATAATTGATGACAAAGTAACTATCTATATAACTGTCACCCAGGTCAAGAAATTAAACATCACAAAGACTCTTTTATACCCCTTCTCAATATCTCCTGCCTCCCTTTCAAAAGCACACTATCCTGACTTTTATGATAATCACTTCCTTGTTTTTTCATTATAGTTTTATCACCTCATCTTGCATTCCTCAACATTTTATTTAGTTTCTCTATTTTTTGAACTTTATACAAATGGAATTATAGAGTATGTATTCTCTTGTATGTAGCTTCTTTCACTCAATGTCATGTTTATGAAATTCATCCATATGGTCACACTTTCATTGTTCATTTTGATTTCTGTGAAATAATCCATTGTTTTTATATACTATAATTTATCTGTTCTATTATTGGGGGATATTTGGGTTGTTCCCAGTTTGGAACTATTATGAATAATACTATGAACATTCTTGTGCATGTTTTCTGGTGCATATGTGCACATGTTTCTGTGGAGTATACACTAGGAGACCAAATGTCCCAGTTGGCCTAGTACTCACCCAGTTTTAGCAAAGTCCCAAATCTCCTCAAACCCCATCAGTACCAGACAAACTGGGATGGTTGATTCCCCAAGGGTAAAATTCTGGGTCAAAGAATATGCATATCTTCAACTTTAGGAGATAATGCCAAACCATTTTTCCAAAGTGATTCTTACAAATTTAATTTAGATGCTTTTGGATTTTCTTCATCCACAAGCATTTGGTCTATGGTAATTATAGTTGTATTTCTTTTTTTCTTCCCAATCCTTAATATAATTAAGTTGGGTGTGTGTGTGTGTGTGTGTGTGTGCATGTGTGTATGTGTATGTGTACTGCACAGGCTAGGACCACTACTACAATGCTAAACATATGGGTAGTTATGGTCATTATTGTCTCATTCACAATCTCAAAAGGAAAGCTTTCATTATTTCACCATTAAGTATGATGTTTGCCGTCGGGTTTTGTGGGTTTGCTTGTTTTTTTAATATCCTCTTTATCAGATCAAGGAAGTTCTATTTCTAGTTGCTAAGAACTTTTTCATTAATAAATACAGTACTCAATTTTATCAAATACACTTTCTGACTATCAAGATGGTCATATGATTATTCTCCTTTATTCTATTGATGTGGAACTTTACACTATTGATTTCCTAATGTTAAATCAACTTAACATTCCCACGTGTTAACTAGATCACCAATTTGTGATTTATTTCCTACTTTATATATTCCTAGATCTGGTTTGTTAATATTTTATTTAGGATTTTGCATTCATGTTCCTATGTTTTGCATGTATGTAATTTTCCCTTCTCAAAATGTCTTTGACAGGTTTTGGTAACAAGATCACGCTGGCCTCATAAAATGACTTAGGGAGTATTCGCATCTCTTTCTATTTTTTGGAAAAGTTTGTGAAAGATTGGTATTATTCTTTCTGTAAATGCTTGGACGAATTTCTAAATAAAACCATCTGGGCCTAAAATCTTTATGGAAATTTTCTAAATTAAACATTCCATAACTGTAGATTCACATATAGTTGTAAGAAATAGTACAAAGAGACCTCTTGTTTACTCAGCCAGCTCCCCCTGATGGGAACATCTGTATGATTCTCAACTAGGATATCAACATTGATACAGTCAAGATACAGAACATTCTATCACAACAACGGTCCCTACTGTCGCCCTTTTATGGCCACACCTCCCACCTTCATGTCTTTACATAATCTGGAGCAACCTACCATTAATTTGTTCATTGTTTCTGTAATTTTGTTTCTTCAAGAATGCTGTACAAATGGAATCACATGGTATGTAACTTTCAGGGATTGGCTTTTTTCACTTAGCAAAATTGTCAGGAGGTCCATCCAGGTTGTTGTGTATATCAATGACTCAGTCCTTTTTATTGCTGAATAGTGTTCCATAGCATGGATTAATTTAATTATTCACCCTTTGAAAGATATCTAGGCCAATTCCAGTCTTTGGCTAGTATGAATAAAGCTGCTAGGAACATCAGTATACAGGTTTTTGTTTAAATAAAAGTTTTCATTTCTCTAGGATAAATGCCCAAGAGTGCTATTACTAGATCGTATGATCATTGCATGTTTACTTTTATAAGAAACTGCCAAATTGTTTTCTAGAATGACTGTACCATTTTACATTCCCACCAGCAAAGTATGAGTGATAGTTTCTCAGCTTTGCCAGCATTTGGTGTTTTCAAGATTTTTTATTTTAGTCATTAAAATATGTATATAGTGATACCCCACTGTGGGTTTAAATTGCATTTCCCTAATGGCTAATGATGTTACCATCTTTTCCATGTACTTATTTGCTACCTTTGCCACCTTTGTTGGAATGATTCTTGATGTCTTGTCCATTTTCTAATTTGATTTTTTTTAACTATTGAGTATTTTTAATTTTTAAATTTTTTTTTAGCTATTGAGTTTTGAGAGTTCTTGATATATTCTAAATACTAGTTCTTTGTCAGATATGCAGTTTGCAAATGTTTTCTCCCACTCTGTAGTAGCTTGTCTTTCATCCTCTTAACAGGGTTTTTTTGCAGAGCCTGTTTTTAATTTTGATAGACTCCAATTTATCAGTGTTTCCTTTTATAGATTATGCTTTTGGTGTTAAGTCTAAGAACTTTTTGCCTACCCCTAGATCCCAAACATTTTCTTTTTATTCCTAAAACTTTTATAGTTTCACATTTTACATTTAAGTCTGTGATCCATTTTGAGTTAATTTTTATATAAGATGTAAGATTTAGGCCAAAGTTCGTATTTTTGCCAGTGGATATCCAATTGCTTTAGTACCATTTGTTGGAAAAACTATTTTTCTTCCATTGAATTGCTTTTGCACCTTTGTCAAAGATCAGTGGGACATATTTGTGTGGAACTATATCTGGGTTCTCTATTCTGTTCCATTGATCTATGTGTCTATCCTTCTGTCAATACTACACAGTCCTGATTTCTATAGCTGTATAGTAAGTCTTCAGATCAGGTAGCCTGATTCTTCCCATTTTATTCTTCTTTCCCAAATTTGTTTTTGCTATTCTAGTTACTTTGCATTTCTATACAAATTTTAAAGTAATCTTGTCTGTATCAACAAAAAATATTACTGGGATTTTGATAGGAATGGCATAAAATCGAAATATCAAACTCGGGAGAACTGACATCTTGGCTGTATAGAGTTTTCCAATCCACAGTATTTCTCTCCATTTATTTATATCTCTAATTTCTTTCATCAGTTAACTATATTCACCATGCTATGCAATACATTTCAAAAAAACCCTTATTCTTCCTAAGTGATATTCTGTACACTTTGACCATCATCTCCCCATTCCCACCACTCCCCAGCCTCTACTAATGATGCAGTTTGGATGTGTTGTCCCCTCCAAAACTCACGTGGAAATTTGATCTCCAATGTGGCAGTGTTGGAAACTGACTGAGTCATGGGGGCAGATACCTCATGAATGGATTAATGCTCTCCCTAGGGCAGGGGGGATTAATGAGTGAGTTCTCACTCTATCAGTTCCAGCGAGAGCTGGTTGTCTTAAAAAGACCCTGGCACCTCTCTCTCTCTCTCTCTCTCTCTCTCTCTCTTCCTTCCTCTCACCATGTGATCTGCTTGTACCCACCAGCTGCCTGTCACTTTTCCACCATGAGTAGAAGCAGCCTGAGGCCCATGCAGCTGTCCCAGAATCATAAGCCAAATAAACCTCTTTCCTTTATAAATTACCCAGTCTCAGGTAATTCTGTTATAGTAACACAAAACGGACTAATACAGAAAATTGGTACCAAGGAGTGGGATGTTGCTATATGGATACCTGAAAATGTGGATGCATCTTTGGAACTGGGTAATGGGCAAAGGTTGGAGGAGTTTGGAGGAATTAGAAGAAGAGAAAAAGACGAGGAAAAGTTTGGAATGTCTTAGAGACTTATGTGGTGGTGAGCAGAATGCTGATAGAAATGCGGACAGTAAAGGCCATGCAGATGATGAGGTCTCAGATAGAAATGAGGAACTTACTGGGAATTGGACAAAAGATCACCCTTGCTACACCATAGCAAGGAACCTGGCTGCATTGTGTCCATGCCCATGGACTTTGTGGAAGTTGGAACTTAAGAGTTGCGAACCAGATCATTTGGCCAAAGAAATTTCTAAGTAGCAAAGCAGTAAGGAAGCTGCATGGTTACTTTTAAGAGCATGTCTTGAGTTATGGAGGCAAAGACATGATGTAAAGCCAGAATTTAAAAGGGAAGCAGAGTGTAAAGGTTTGGAAACTTTGCAGCCTGGCCATGTGGTAAAGAAGCAGAGAGTCAGAGAACAATGCAAGAGTGAGGCAGATAAACTGGTTGCTACAGACATTATCTTGGCAGTGAGGCAGCCAGATGCTAATAGCAGAGAAAATGAGAGGAAAGCCCTGCAGGCATTTCAGAATTCTAGAAGGGTGCCCCACCCATCACAGACCCTGAGGCCTAGAAGGACTGAGTTATCCTGGAGGACAGACCTGGGGCGCAGCTGCCCTCGGGAACCTGCTCCCTGCATCCCAGCTGCTTCAGCTAGAGCGGCCCCAAGTGTGGTTCATGCAGCAGCCCTGGAGAGTAGGGGCCTGAAACCTTGATGGCGTCCACATTGTGTTAAGTCTGCAGGCTGGCAGGACATGAGAGCAGTGGAGGCGTGGCAGCCTCAACCCAGATTCCAGAGGATGTATGGAAAAACCTGGGGGCCCAAGCAGAGACCTGCCACAGGGGTGAAGCTACTGCAGAGGCCATCTACTAGAGCAACGTCAAGCAGGAAAGTGGGATCCGAGCCCCCACAGAGAGCCCCCACCAGGGAAATGTCTAGTACAGCCAATGCAGCAGGGCTGCCACCAGGACCCCAGAACTTTGGGGCCACTGGTAACATGCAATGCAGGCCTGGAAAAGCCACAGGCACCAGCATGGCCCACTGGGCTGTGCCTGGCAGAGCTGTGGGAATGAGGCTGCCTGATGCTTTGGGGGCCCAGATGCCCAATTGTGCCCAGAATGTGGGACTTGGAGTCAAAGAACATTATTTTGGAGCTTTAAGACATAATGTCTGCCCTGCTGGGTTTCAGACTTGTTCGGGGCCTGTTTTTCCTTTCTTCTGGCCTATTCCTCCCTTTTGGAATGGGAATGTGTACCCCAATGTCTGTTCCACCATTATATCTTGGCAGTAGATAAATTTGGTTTTGTTTTTCAGGTTCACAGCTGGAAGGACTTTTGCTTTTGGTCACAGATGAGACTTTGGACTTTTAAGTTGGTGCTGGAGCAAGCTAAGACTTTTCGGACTGTTGGGATAGAATGACTGTATTTTATATGTGAAAGTGACATGAGTTTTGGGGGGGCAGGGGCAGAATGATGGAGTTTGGATGTGTTGTCCTCTCTAAAACTCATGTGGAAATTTGATCTCCAATGTGGCAGTGTTGGAAACTGATTGAGTCATGGGGGTGGATCCCTCATGAATGGATTAATGCTCTCCCTGGGGGTGGGGGGATTAATGAGTGAGTTCTCACTCTATTAGTTCCGACAAGAGCTGGCTGCTTAATAGACCATGGCACCTCCTCTCTCTCTCTCTTCTCTCTCTTGCTTCCTCTCTCACCATGTGATCTGCTTGAACCCGCCGGCTGCCTGCCGCTTTTCCGCCATGAGTAGAAGCAGCCTGAGGCCCATGCCAGATGCAGCTTTCCCAGAACAGTAAGTCAAATAAACCTCTTTTCCTTATAAATTACCCAGTCTCAGGTAATTCTGTTATAGCAACACAAAACGAGCTAAAACGACTATCTTTCTACTCTTTGCTTCTATGGAACTGATTGTTTTTGATTACACATGCAGTATTTGTCTTTCCATGCCTAACTTATTTCACACAGCACTATGTTCTCCAATTCCATCCATGCCGTAGCAAATGATAGAATTTCCTTGGTTTTTAAGGCTAAATAGTATTCCATGGTGAATATACACCAAATTTTCTTTATCCATTCATCTATTGATGGACACTTGCTCTCTACCAAATTAAGAAAGTTCTCTCTATTTTTTTAAAAAGCTTTTATCATAAATGTGTCTTAAATTTTGTCAAATGCTTTTTCTATATTATCTAATATGACAATGTGATTATTCTTTTTTACCCTGTTAATATGATGGATTACATTAATTAATTTCCAAATAATAAAACTACCTTGCATCCCAGAATAAGCCCTACTTGGTCATGGTGTATTCTTTTTATACCTTGGTGAATTCTATTTGTTAATATTTTGTAAATGATTTTTGAATCTATATTAATGAGGGATATTGGTCTTTGCTCTCTTTTTTTTTTGTATTCTTGGATTTGGCATCAGAATAATACTAGCTTCATAAAATTAATTGGAGGGGGAAAAAACACATGATTATCTCAATCAATGCAGAAAAAGTAATTGACAAAATTCATCATCCTTTCTTGATAAAAACACCCAACAAAGTAGGAATAGAAGGAAAGTGCCTCAACATAATAAAGGCCATATATGAAAAACCCACAGCTAACATCACATTTAATGGTGAAAGACAGAAAGCTTTCTCTCAAAGATCAGGAAAAATACAAGGATGTTCACTTTTGCCACTTCTATTTAACACAGTATTAGAAGTTCTGGCCTGAGCAATTAGGCAAGAAAGGGCCGGCCTGTGGCTCACTCGGGAGAGTGTGGTGCTGATAACACCAAGGCCACGGGTTCGGATCCTATATAGGGATGGCCGGTTCGCTCACTGGCTGAGCGTGGTGTTGACAACACCAAGCCAAGGGTTGAGATCCCCTTACCGGTCATCTAAAAAAAAAAAAAAAAAAAAAAAAATTAGGCAAGAAAAAGAAATGAAAGGAATCCAAACAGGATGGGAAGAAACAAAATGATCTCTATTCACAGATGACATAATCTTATATAGAGAAAACCCTAAAGATTACACACACACACACAAAACCCTGTTAGAACTAAAAAACAAATTCAGCAACGTTCCAGGATAAAAAACCAACACACAAAAATCTGTTGTGTTTCTTTTTTGTGTGTGTGTGGCTGGCTGATATGTGGATCCAAACCTGTAAACTGGGGGTTATATGCCTGTGCTCTAACCAACTGAGCAAACCAGACAGCCCCCAAATCAGTTGTGTTTCTATACACTAACAATGAACAGTCTGAAAAGGAAATGAAGAAAATGGTTCCATTTATAGCATCAAAAAGAATAAAATACTTAGTAGGAATTAGTTACTCTTAATCCTTCCTCTATTTTGGAGGGGGAGAGGGTGATCTACTCTGTGTTCACCTTCTGTATTTGTAACTACAGCAATGTGTGAAAAAAGTTAGGATGCAGACTGCTACGATCTACAGATTCAATGCAACTCCTATCAAAAATCCCAATGATGTTTTTGCAGAAGTAGAAAAACCCATGTTAAAATTCATATGGAATCTCAAGGGACCCTGAATAGCTAAAACAATCTTGACAACAAAGTGAACAGACAAACCTACAGAATGGGCAAAAGTGTTTGCAAGCTCCCCATCAGACAAGGGGTTAATATGTAGAGTATATAAAGAGCTTAAACAACTCAACAGCAAAAAAACCCACAAATAACCCAATTAAAAAATGGGCAAAGGATTTGAACAAACATTTCTCAAAAGAAGATACACAAAAGGCCAGCAGGCACATGAAAAAATGCCTAACATCACTCATCATCAGGGAAATGCAAATTAAATCCATGATGAGATATCGTCTCACCCAATAAGAATGGCTACTATCAATATGACAAAAAATAACAAATGTCAGTGCGGATGCAGAGAAAAAGGAACTCTCCTTAATTGCTGGTGGTAGTGTAAATTATTACAGCCACTATGCAAAACAGTATGGCGGTTCCTCAGAAAACTAAAAATGGATCTACCCTTCAACTAAGCTATCCCACTACTGGGTATATACCCAAAGGAAATGAAATCAACATAACAAAAAGACATCTGCACTCCCATGTTCTTGGCTATTCACAATAGCCAAGAGATGCAATCAACATAAATGTCCATCAATGGATGAATGTATTAAACTGTGGCTTTTATACACACACACACACACACACACACACACACACACACACACACACTGGAATACTACTCAGTTATTTAAAAAAATGATAATGATATCTTATTATTTGCAGCAACATGGATGGAAGTGGAAACCATCATGTTAAGAGAAGTCAGGCACAAAAAGACAAATAGAGCATGATCTCACTCATACGTGGAATCTTTAAAAGAAAAAAAAAGTGGTTCTCATAGAAGTAGAGAACAGAATACCAGGTGGGGAGCAGTAGAGAGGAAAAGTGGTAGACTAATGGGTACAAAACTATGCTATCTACCCTAAGTGAATCATTGTGCATTAGATGCATGTATTGAAACAACATACTGTACTCCACAAATATATACAATAAATGTTAAAATATTTTGAAAAATAAAATAAAATAAAACAATATTGAAAAAGAAAAAAGTTGGAAGACTCACACTTCCTCATTTTAAAACTTACTACAAAGCTATAGTAATCAAAAACAGCCTAGCCAGTTAGCATAGTTAGTTAGAGCATGGTACTGTTAATACCAAGGTCCAGAGTTTGATCCCTGTAGCCACCAGCCACAATTAAAAAAAAGGTATGGGGGCCAGCCTGGTGGCACACTGCTACAGTGCACCGCTTGGGAGCGCGGCGGCGCTCCCGCCGAGGGTTCGGATCCCACATACAGACCGTCCGCTCACTGGCTGAGCGAGGTGCGGGTGCAAGACCAAGGGTTGCGATCCCGTTGCCGGTCCTGGTCCGGTACGGGCGCGACACTGAGGGTTGCGATCCGTTGCCGGTCACGAAAAAAGACAAAAAAAGGAAAAAAAAAAAAAAACAAAACCGTATGATACTGGCATAATGACAGACATACATAACCTAGCTGTTTAGCTCATTGGTTACAGCATGGTACTGACAACGTCAAGGTCCAGGGTTTGATCCCTGTACCAGCCAGCCAAAAAAAACCCAAAACAGACATACAGACCAATGGAATAGAAGACAGAGCCCCCAAATAAACCCTCACATGCAAGGAAATTCATGGAAAAATAGAATTAAAAGATAATACAAATCTCCCATGAACTTTTTGATGTACTTTTGCATATGGTCAAATGATTTTCAAAAAGGGTGTAAAGATCATTCAGTGGGAAAGGACAGTCTTTTCCACAAATGGTGCTATTAAAACTAGATATCCACATGCAAAAGAATACAGTTAGACCTTTACCTTATACCACGTACAAAAACTAATTTGAAATGGATCAAAGACTTAAACATAAGAGCTAAAACTATAAAACTCTTAGAAGAAAGCATAGGGCAAAAGCTTCATGACACTAGATTTGGCAAAGATTTCTTGGCTATAACACCAAAAGCATAGGCAATAAAAGAAAAAAATACATAAATTAGATATTATCAAAATTAAAAACTTTTTCTCTCTTATTTACTTATTTATTTTTTACTTGCAGTAAGGATTACTATTAAGTTGCTCTAACTGGACCAGAGACCCTTGTAATGCTAGTGGAAAAACTTGGCCCTCATGTAGCATGCCACCTACACTTGTGAGTTCAACAGCCAGTCATCGGCCTCAACTCCAAGCTCTAACGATGTGGACAAAATTAAAAATTTTTTTGCATCAATTGACTGTATAAACAGAATGAAAAGGCAACCTACAGAATGGGAGAAAATATTTGCAAATTGTATATCTGATAAGGGATTAATATTCAGAATATATAAAGAATTCCTACAACTAAAAAACAAACAAAAAAAACCCAAACACCCCAATTAAAAAATGGGTATAGGACTTGAATAGCTATTCCTTCATATTCAGATGACCGATAAGCACATGAAAAGATACTCAGCTTCACTAATCATTAAAAAAATGCATATCAAGACCCTAATGATAGACGACTGGATAAGGAAAACGTGGTATACATACACAATGGAATAATACTCAGCCATAAAAAAGAGTGAAATTCTGACATTTACAGCAACACAGATGAGCTTGGAGAAAATTATGTTAAGTGAAATAAGCCAGACACAGAAAGAGAAATACCGCATGTCCTCACTCATAAGTGGGAGGGAGGGAGGGAGGGAGGGAGGAGGGGAAAGAGAGAGAGAGAGAGAGA